>NW_025782110.1:0-39837 GCF_021130785.1 Homalodisca vitripennis
ACCGTTAGCCGATATCAACGAGGGTATGTTGTGATAGTATTTTAATTTGTTGCTTCATCACAAACTAGGTCCTGCCTCTAATAATGTTTATGTTTACTAGTTCCCTGTATCTAATTAATTGCAGGAGTACTGGAATGTCGAGGGTTTGTGGTCCAAGGCTACGTCTATTGTTAGGACAGTGGGTATCATTCTTACTTGGTTTTATTTTTTCCGCGCAATTAAAATATGAGTTCATAAAATATCACCTCTAATAATAATGTTTTATTTTTCCTACGGTCTGTGGTATCCTGTCTTGTCCGTTATTTCTTGCAAGTTTAGTACTAATCTATCATATTTCTGTGTTTCTTCTGTTGCTCTATGTGATTTAAAATCTGTATAGTGTCCATATCTTCAATGGTTTTCTTCCAATCCAAGTATGTGTGTTTTACCTCCCCCATTACTACCAATCTGGGTCCTGTTTTACGTGCGCTACCTCCCCTTTAAGTACAACTAGGTTTTATCTGATTCGTGTGAAATTTTCTGAGACTGCATAGGTTTCTTGTAAAGCTGGGTTTATTTATAATTTGTTGTCCCCGGAGGGGTTTGGTTCGCTTAGGGTTGGTGTTGGATTGAAGACAGATTGAAGTTTTTATGGGTGTGTATACGGCTTTTGCATAATAGGTTGTTCATATTATCTTCCATCTTCTTTAAGGGTGGGAAATTCTTGATTATATATCTATGGCTTTAAATATCACTTTCTGAATCTGGTCTTTTCCAGGGGTTGATAGTGGTATTTACTTTGGGGGTTAGTTTTTGGGGACGTCAAATGTCATAGGACTTTTATAACATTTGAAAGTTTGTCGATTCCTTTGTGTTTAAAATCTATAGTGTTATTTGGTTTTTCGCTTTTATGTGAAGGGGGGAAGTTCGGGTAAGGGTTAAGTATAACCTCCCCCTATTTCCCGTTTTTTTTTGTTGATTTCTGTTTTATAATAATTAGACGTTGTAACATGATTCGAATACTTGTGGTTTTGTTTTCGCTTGCAGTACCTGCAGAAACCAGTCTCTTGTGGTATTGTTGGTTTTAGGTGCCTACAGCCGGGTTTACGTTTGGGGTTGAGGAAGTTAATGAAACGTTTGCTTGAACCAGCATTGTTTCAGTAATTATGGGTTGTCTTTACGGCAAATAGTGCAATACCTTATTTTGTCTAGCAGGTTGTATTTTGGAATGGGTTTTGTGTCTTCTTTCTACCTATCACTGAAAGTAACGTGGTTTAATCATAGGTGGCCCTTTGGGTGTTGTTTGGGGTATGTTTGGGCTTTCCATATGGTCCCTATTCTGGTGAGGGGACTAGGTGTTATATCATATCTTGGCTTATATTTTTGTGAGTTTTTCAATACGGGGATGGAGACCTTTCGTACCTGTTGGTTATGAATTTGAAAATTTGGTTTGATAGTTAGGGGTAGCCTACTAAATTGGTTAGGCGGGTGTTTAACATTCTGCTTGTAGTTTTATGGATGATGTTTTGTTCAATATAAGGGTGTACTATAGGGTCTGTTTGCTGCAACCCTACTTGTACTTTCTTCTTTGGTTTTTTCATTTGTGTTAGAACTAGCTGTTTCTGTAATTTTTTAAATTAGTCTCTAGATCACTTAAAGGTGTCGATTTTTTACAGTCCCTTTATAACTCGTTTCCACAGATTTCTGGTTTTAGGTCCCTGTATGATAAAATGTATAATTTTGCTTTGTCCTCTGTATTGTAAGGTCCATATTTTCCTTCGGCATGTTGTATAAATATTAATCTAAAAAAATAGTTTTAGTGATTGGGCTCGTTCGTCTTCCCTGTTATTTTTGTGTTCCTAAGAAATACATTTGTAGAAACTCTGGGTTTGTGGCTAATGAGAGTTGAAACGCCCTCTATGAAAAACTTTTAGCAAAGTTGGATCACCATTGTATGGCTTCCCCTCGGTTGTTTTTTGCCTGTAGTGTTTGAACCAAGTTAATGCTTGTGGCCTGATAAATGCGCTGGGAATAAAATTAACTTTAAGTGTTATCTGTCCATCCTGTTTGAAGTTGACTTGCATAACTAAGAATTTGTCTAAAACAATCTTGTGGATTTTCGCTCTGGAGACCTAGTGATGTAAGTCCCAGCTGATATTAGCGGTCTATGTTTTCCCCCCATGGTTGCCTGTGTTCGTTCTGTCAGGTAGTGTGAGTGGGCTCGTAATGGTTGTGCTAAGGTTGGGGGTGCTTGTGTCTTTTGATGTCCGCCCTCAGGGTTATGGTACTATGTCGTATAAAATTTGTTACTCTGCCAGCTAGAAAAATCCTCGATTGTATGCTAGATCCTTATAGGTTTTCCCTCGTCCTCTTCATCTTAGGTGAGTTTATTTTCCGTGTAAGTTAAAAATAATTAAAATATGGTTTTTAATATTAGGGTACTTGCCGCTTATATCGTGTTAAGTTACTTAAGTGGCACGTCTAGGATAAGGTCTCGAGGGTCATGCTACAGTGTCTGTGTCTCTAGATAGGAAATTTCCAATTTTTCATTTAATATTTTCTTATTATGTCAACTTTTGGATAGTCCCTATATGTGTCTTAATGGTATTAAATCTTTCATGTAGTTATGGTTTCCATTTAATTATACATGTCCCATTGACGTACCATACGTTAGGTTTTACTTGGCGTTACTCTAATTACGGGTTTTTGAAAAATATTTTTGGAGTTATTGGAAATGTAATTTTATCTTTTAGGTAAATGAGTGGTTTTGTCACTGAAGTAGGCTATTTTCAGTTAAATACTTTCTTATAAATATTTATTTAGTTCCTAATATTCATACCTAGCCTATGGAAACTATGTGCTCCGCCCCATGTGAGGAATTTGAAATGCCAATCGAGAGTTGTTAGACGCCCTCCCACCATGATAAGAGTTTTGTAGGGTTGGTTTAGTTTTAAGAATTAAGGTTGTGAACATATTTTGAGCAAGGGTTTGCTGTGAAGATTGATTTAATAAATAGGTTAGAATATGGCAGTACAGAATACCCTCAAATGAAACCAACACATTTATTTGTTGACAAACATTTCAATTTAACATTGATTTAATTAGATGGGGGGGCGTCAATAGACATATTAAGCACAAAATCATTAATGTCTTACATACTTGAAGACATATTTAATATTAAATTAATTCATTACAATTTATTTTTGAATTTAATTCAATTATAAACAAGGTTTACTAGTAATTTTGTTGTGATTGCAATATAATAATGAGTTCATGGACTAACAATGAGAAACTTTCTTTAAAATAGGAGCTAATACATTTACAAGAAATTTATATTTTCGAAATTGTGAAAACATTTAAATAGATATGGAATTGAAACATGATTAATTGAAACCCTAAAATATACTCAAGTTTCTTAAAAAATTACTTTACATTTTATTTCACATCACACACTTATTAACGCCTAGGAAGATATTTTTTCCGCACCACGAAACACTAAACCACATCACCCGAACTTCACTTTTCGAATTCCCGGCCTCCACTTCCACCTCTCCTCTTGTTCCTTCAGTTTTTGATGTTTCTTCCTCACCGCCAGCTCATTGACCACGCCTTCTGCCCAAATCTCTTCCATCATAGATTGGTGCGAGTAACAATTTTCCATATCAGCATGGCTGTCCCTTACATTGTTCCGCCACGGTTTTTTACAAAATAAGCAATTTCCTGTTTGTTCACCATCCGGCGTTGGGCGATGTGCGTAATCTACTTACATCCGGAGGATGTTTTGTCTTCAGAATTGCAATAATACGAGACTTCCTTTCCAGCAACTATCTGTTACATCTTAATTTCTATGAGTTTTATTTTATTTTTAACTAATAAATACATATGTCTTACACATACTAAAAAAACGAGACTTCATTTTAAATGTCTATATGAAAGTATAATAAACATAAAAAATCGTTAAAACAAAATTTATAGCAGTCAGAGTAACGAAAATATAATTAAAATAAATGAACTTTTATAGACACATAGACAAAAGAACGAAATAAATAACATAGTTTTTTGATCGTGACTTATTGTTACCATAGGATTCACTACAAGTGTTTATTTTTTCTGCTTCATGTCTTGTAAATAAATCTAAACGGAATTGTTGTTTCCTATAACAAGGAATAAAATAAGAAGAATCCAAACATTGAAAATAAGAAAGTGAACGGCTGGCAGTGGAAAAACCAAATTTCTATCCATTAAATAGAACCTTTGTCTTATCTATGAATGTGAGCCAGCATTTTCACAAGAGTCTCTGGCTAGGAAAAATCATTAACCGATCCATTATTCGCGCCACTTGATATAATAGTAAAGACGCTAAACTACACCTGCTACTGAGATGGTATGGTCTTAAAAGTTCTTATTTTATAGCATTATTTAACATTTTTTATACAAAACTAATAAACCAAGATAAGGAAATAGATTGTAGTTATATATCCTTAAAATTTGTATCAAAAATAATTGTAATAGGTTACTTATTTAATGCTATTTAAAAAAAACACATTCTCGGTGATTAGAACATTAATTATTATGATTTATTATCATTAAACGTACTTTACCGAAGCAATTGGACAATTTTGTAGATTCTCAAATCTGCCTGTATCTGAGGTCTTGATAAAAAAATCTTCAGGTTTCCTAAACCCACTCCATCCTGTCCCAGTGATACAATCTGTCACTCCTTTACCCATATTTTTCCCATGGTTTTTTATTCTTCATATAACTGCCAAAGAAACAACACAAGCTGTTCTAACCTAATATCTGAATAAGGCTTTCAGATATTTTTGAAATTAACTTAAACGAAAATGGTCTCTTCTATGAAATTCGATATAAAACGTTATGTCTAAATATATATATATATATATATATATATATATATATATATATATACAATTAAATTGTATAAATGGCAATAGCCTTATTTAATTTCAATCAACATTGAATCACAAAAAGGGAACTTGCTCCGCGGGGAGTCCGAACCCGGATCTCTCACTTGCCGGGTGAATGTGCTACCTTAATACACCACAGAGCGCTTACTTTAACTTTTTCCGATTCAATTATTTTGTATTTAGCCGTAATCTGTCACATAAAGCGTTTAAATATGGCAAACTAACATATGATCGAGAGGAAACCAAATACCTGTCAAACGACTTTTTATTTACATAAATTGTAATAAATGGCAATAGCCTTATTTAATTTTCAATCAACATTGAATCACAAAAATTACATATATTTATATATTTATTTATTTTACTTATTTATACCTTTGAAAACAACCCTTTTTACACTGATCTATAAATTTTATCTATGTCTAGTAATAACATAGCTTTTGATGACACCTTAAAGGATAATTTATATAGAACATATATTAACAACAATTATTCACAACATTTTTGACACTAAAATACGTACCGTGCAAAACTCAAAGTTATGATTCAATTATAATAAGCCTGTATAACTAGGCTAAAAATGGCTTTAGAAATATAAATTGCTAGTTAGTAGGGTAGAGGTATTTTTACGCAACACAAATAAAAATATTCCTCCTGACTTTCAGAAGTCTAAAATTAATAAGTTTGTAAGAAATTAATCATGCAGTAAGAAAAGAAAAACGCTATTTTATTAAAGTTTATGCTTAGGTGATAAACAATTGTGGTAAGCTTAATTGGAGAAAACTAATTTAAGATTAAATGTAAGGCATTGTAACAATATGCCTTGAATTTAGGCAATAGTGGGTAAGAATGTACAAAGCAAAGTCCTTATTGGACACTGAAGCAACAAGAGATACAATTAGTAAAGAATCTTATGATAGCCTATTAAATAAATGTATCTTTAAGTTATTGAAGGGTAATAATAGGATGTTTGCTGCAAATAATACTTAAATTAAATATTTTGGTTACTTTTATTCTGAGATAAAAAAGAAAAATAAACCTTATTGTATTAGATAATTTAAAATGGTACATATCATTATAAAAACCCCTTATAACTAACAGCCAACTAATTTTAGATCTCAGCGAAGACTCTTGTCATTTTTAATTTAATTCTAGTGAGAAAGTACTTATTGTGAGACAACAGCCCCTAAAAGAGGAATTAAATAACATAGGTGTAAATATATGGTGTACTCGAGCTGAGGTTTGGATTGTTATAATTTCTATATACATCGGTTGTGTAAGCCCCATACTAATATATTTACTTCCTACCGTAAAGGTTTCATTCTTGCTGAATGCTTGAGCACTTGAAGTGACGTTTTCAATTTGGCCGCCTGCCATCTCCTCAGCCGTTACTGTACAAACAGACGTGCTTTACTCCCCAATTTTTACGAAATTGATGGAATGCTATCTAGTTACCACCATATTTGCATAAATATTATAAAAACGTAACTTTATGATACACCAAAAGTCGCGTAATAGTTTTCTCGTTGACATGTAGACATAAAAGTCTATAACTAATTTTATTATAGAGAGAATTATCGCTAATTACATTCCAAAAACATATTCTGGTGAATTTAAAAGATATTGTTTCAGTGTATTGATTCGTAGCTTCAATGAAGTTTAGCCCAAATCCATGGTTGGGCATCCCATTAAAGTCTAACTAATTATAGTCTACGTTTATATGATTATTCTTCAAAAATTCCATTGCTCAATCACTGAATTAATAAAATTAATGAATGTATAACGTTTATTCCATCAAATGTTACTAAAAAAATCTCTGTAATATCCAAACCATAACACAACAGACCACAATGTATATGTACTTAAGTAAAATAAATCAATTTATTAAGATAAAAATATAAAATAAAATTAACATATTATACAATATTCGAAAATACACATGGGAAAACCTGCCTATGCGTAGGCCTAAAAACACATTTTTGGTGCGCAGATGAAATCTTTCTAAATATATTTTTTCAAAATAATACATTCACATTTTTTCAAATTAAATTTAGTTTTAAAACAGTTTTTAAATAATAAAACACTTCACAACAAGTAAACTAAACTAAACTAAAAATTTAGAACTGTTTACGATAGTCAATCTACAATGTATCTTTAAAAATACCTCATGAGTCTACTGAGTTTGTTTGAAAAAATATTTTTCTCCTATTGTCTCTTTGCCATCATGGCTACTCATAGGATATAAAATTATTTACTAAAGCTTATCCAAAACCAATGGAATCATATGTATCATCATCGAACTCAGTATTCTTAATATAGAAATAAAGCTTCATTCACAACTTAAAATTCTATAGGTCAGTTTGTTTTCGATACACCATACGGACAGGGACACAAATGGACGGTTAGACTGACCGATATAAAATAAATGTTTCCACCTCCTTAAGGGATAGGATTCGCCAATGATAAGCCAATAAATAAATGCGATGATATCCGACACAATTCGCAATGCCTATTAAAACTTTTATTCCTTCATTGTAAAGTTAATATATCTATATTTCAAATATTCTTATTTATGCATTTAGGTAACATTTTAAATCTTTTTTGAATTAACTATGCAGCAGGGCTATAAATATGTACATTTATGATATACATAAACCACCATTTCTCTATAGAAGCACTTTAGTAATGTTTTGAATTATAAAACACAATATTTTACTTATTACAAAACTAATCCATTTTATCTTTAAAGTGAATTCCATCCGCTCTAAAGATACATTTTTTTACAACAAAAGGAACAGATATGGGAACTCGTATTGTTATGTCATATGCCAAACTTTTTATGGAGAAAGTAGAATTAGATTTTATCATCAGTCGAAACTAAAAGTCTATATTTTGGAATGGTTTCTTTGACGACATTTTTTATTTACAAATATTTGATAAATAATTCTACAACCTTTTTTATCACATTGAACGAATTTAGTAAAATCAAATTTCTATTTTGAACGTCTTCAACGACATTGGCATTTAACGTTCCAATATTTAAAGAAATTGATTATTTAAAGAGTTAGACACAAGAAGTGAGATAGAAATAGGTCTTACGTCAATGAAGCAATTAAAAGGCTTCATTTTATTTGATTTCTTATCTTAATGATAATAAAACAATATTTGTAACTTTGTAAACAGTGTGTATTTATATGATGAAACATAATATCAACTAGTTAATAAACTACAGTCCCGTTGACTTTTTAAATATTTCTATTTAAATGTAGTATTATATGTAACAATAATAAATAATCAAATTACCAAAATACTATATGATGAATTCTCCGCATTTTTATTAATAATAACAAACTTTTTGAATCACTATCAAAACGAAATTGTTCCATGAAAGGAGACGTTTTACTTTTATATATATATATATATATATATATATATATATATATATATATATATATATATATATATATATATATATATATATATATATATATATATATATATATATATATATATACTATATATATATATATATATATAATGATATACCTTTATAACTTATCAGAGACATTGACAACTAATCCAATATACAATGACATTGATTACTTAAAGATTTAGACCCGAGAAGTGAGATAGAAATAGGTCTTACGTCAATGAAGCCCTTCAAGGCTTCATTTTATTTGATTTCTCGTTTCTCATCTGTGTTTTTTCTGCCACGGTATGCCAGTATCAGCACTTTAATTATACCAAATGTATCTTAATAATAAAAAAACATTATTTGTAACTTTGTAAATAGTGTGTATTTATATAATTAAACATAATATAAACTGGTCAATAAACTACAGTCCCGTTGACTGTTTCAATATTTTTATTTAAATATAGTATTATATGTAACAATAATAAATAATCAAATGCCAAAATACTGTATGATGAAATGTCTGCATTTTTATTAATAATAACATCTTTATGAATCACTATCATAACGACATATTTATATGAAAGGAGAGGTTCTACTTTTTTCCTAGTGTTATATATATATTATGAATATACATTTATAACTTATCAGAATCGTTAAATAAAAAATACATAGCATTAGATAAACTATGTGTAAGACATGGATGCTATTAAAATAAAACACATGTTCCGACTGGGTAAAAATATATGTTTTAATGACATGCATGCATTTTGGTTCCTTTTCCAGATCAACCTCAACTTTTAATATTGGAACACTGCTAATAAACCTAATACAATGAACCAAAATGGGAATAAAGTTTGTGTTGATATATCTTTGATACTTATTTAATTTTTTGTCTTGAAATTCTGGCTGTAACACAGAAAACACCTAGGGGAAATCGCATTTCCCACAAAAAAAAGCTCTGTAACATTTTTGCGTTCTCCTCAGGTTGTTCTCATGGTCAATGAAATCACTGATTTCATCGAAGAGATTTGCAGTGTCTGGTCGTATGTGATACTTAATATGTATGAATTCAACCTACCCCGTCAGGGTTTCATACGTGTGTGTTACATTTTTAAAATCTCATCCACAGTTCATAAGTCAATTCATTCTGCTTATGTCAATTAGTGGGTTATTCCTGATAATGTGAAATACTTTTCTTAAACAATCCAATCCACTTCTGAGAATTCGCAACCCCATTAACAATATGGACTTAATAATAATCAAAAACAAATACATTTTTACAGATCATATTACAAGTTCAACTACATTTCAAACAAACTTGTAATCAAACAAACTTGTAATCGTAACTCTAATGCTGCTACGTATTCTCTACAATAAATATGAAGTCACACATCCATCATACCATTGCCTATGGCACATCGGGTAAAATTATTTGTCTATAGAAGCACTATATTAATGTTTTGAATTTCTAAACATAATATTTATTATGATTTTAATAGGAATATCTTCAATGCTCTGTGAATTTGTTTGTAGTTGTGTATTGACTAATCATTAGATATTTTGTATTTGGTGATACTAAAGATTTTCAGCCATATAGTAGGTGTTTTAGATTTCAATATAGTACAGTACTTGCAGAGGTTTAAGAAAAACCATGGCATAATAATTGTTACTATGAAATCTAAAGTTATTTTGAATCCACTATTAAGTTTGCCTTGTTGCTACGATTAAGATGTAAAACAGTGTACATTTAATGCTATTTTAATTTACTTTCTTCTTTGTATTTCTCGTATATGGTTAAGTTAGCATGATCTCCAGATCAATAATAAATCTAAACGCGCGCACGTAACTACTTTAACACTTATTCGCATTTAGTTTTAATTTACATTATAAAATGCGTTTCTAAACCTTACACAGAGTACTCACTCTTTCACAAATTTATTGGCTTATAAATTGCATTAATTGGCAGAATGATCATTTTGTTACGGGCTTACGTTAAATTTTGTATTAATGATCAACAGTTTGTTTCAACTTTCGTACACAGTTACAAATTTTAATGTGTAAAAAATGGTTTAAATACTAGTCTTATCCAGAATAACTTTTATTTCTTATGGCCCAGCAAGGTAAAACGTTAAATTAATCGGTGTCACTGGACTGGGTAAGTACATATTTATTTTTCTACGTAAATTGCTAGTCAGGTATTGAAAAGATTTTACATATTGCAATTATCTAAACGAAAACATAGAATTATGTATAAATTACAATCTCAGGTTAAAAAGTATTGAAATTAGGAAGCCGATTTGTATCTATGGCTTTGTAAGTATACACTTGGAATAGTATTGAAATAGGACAGATGCTGTAAGGTCTGTTTAATAGATACAAAGAACAGACTTATAATCACGGATTATAAATGAAAGGGACCTCCTAGACTTTGCAAGGGGGTTGAAGAGCCTTTTTAAAGAGACAATCTAGACTGCAGTGAACTGAAAAAGCTATTCATTTTGTATAAAGTTTTATTTAGCTTCATCTTCGTTGAGTATAATAAATGAAGGTTTGAAAATGTTATTATTGAGTGGTACACATTACAACATTTCTTAACTTCTAAAGTGTAATATAAGTTTCCAAGAGGTTGGAGCCCAATTTACAAAACTATAATTTAAATCAATTTAAATAATAATATAGTTGCTTTCTTGTTAAAAATCAATCTAGAATTCGGTAAAAATAAACAAGTCCCTAACAAAATAAGAGGAGATAAAAGAGTACGTGTAAAGAGCTACGTAGACAAAAATAAGAGCAAAGAAAATCAAGTACAGTTGATCAATGGAATTTGGCTGAGCGTCATTGAACACACAAGATTTCTCTTTTGTGTGAAGGAGAGATGAAAAATTTATTTTCTTTATAATTATATGTCTCTCTGTCTGTCTGTGTTGAAATTTTTTCATGCACTCTTTTATGCGATTTCATTTTTCTTAAAGAGAATGACAAAAACATATAAGCATACGTACAGGATGCACATGAGGGCCTAATTCTATTGTGCATTTCATAAATATTTTTTAATTTATAAATTAAAATTTTCAAGATATCATTTTACTTTTCACGATATTTAAATTATATCTACAATAAGGAATTGAAATTTATTTAAATTGGTTTTTTCTATCAACATAAAACCAATAGCAATGTTTCATATCTTAATAAAATATAACATTACAGGGTTTGATAATGAGTTTATACGTGAGCGATACCGCTGTTTTCACTGGATTTTATTATAAAAACGTAAACGTAATAAATCCCCGTGGCACCTAAATACTTTACGACTTTAAAAATTAAATGTGGGATTCTTTTTGGCATCTTAGTATATATAAACAATGTAATTGTTTCTGAAGATGTAAAAAAACTTATGTGAATAATCATATTATGTTTTCTAAGAAAATTTTTTAAATATAGCATGGATAGTTCTGAATATTTGAAAAAGAATTATCAATAAATTATACACGAGTCAAATTATACTCATTTTCCTGAATCAGTTTTATTCATCCAAACTGAAAAATTTTGACAAAAATAACCTTATATTATAAATCAAATATATTTCAAATCTGTTTCTAAACTCTATAACTGTATCTATAACTCTATAACTGTCTATAAACTCTAAACTTCTAACTTTAAGAACTGTTGAAACAATTCGGTAATGAATATTGTAAAATATTACTTAAAATTATAGGAAAGGTTATAAAAAATAAAAATGAAAGTAAATTTACTTGACCTATTAAGGGACCTCTAAAAAAGGTAGTATTTATGTTTCATAATCCAAATGTAACTAAGTATAAAATTTGTTAAAACTTTCAGATGAAGCTCGGCAAATAGACTGAAACAATTAATATACTGCTAGTACATTAGCACTCTGTTTTACTTCAAACTAATTTAAAACGTGAGATACTGTTTTTCCTATTTTTGAGCTGTCACCTTTAGCTTTGAATCACTTATTCAGTAAATGGAAAAATTAATGTAAAAGTAAATCTAGAACATGTTTTAAAACGTTGCAATTATAATTGTTACTAAGGCATTACCTCTTAGACCATTTATTTTGTCCTGTGAATAAACATTGTAGTACTTGTTACATAACCGTACTACGCCATTTAAATAACTGTGGCGGATTTTACTCTTGCTTATATAAACTGACCCTATAAGCAAAAAATTCTGTTAACTGTGATTCGATATGCCAGGATTCACAGTAGGCGAGACTTCATGAACTTCCGAAGATATAGAGCTCTCTTCACGCCCAGTAGTTTTCCAAGCTTGGAGTTCATAGTAAAATTAACCCTAATGCAGTATCTTGGATATCAACAGATTCAGATATTTTAGAGGCCAAAAGGTCTATATGTTTTGAAATTCAGCGGCCAGATGTCTTTAGAACCCAAAAATGGTTGACTTACATTCAGTTTCTGTAGTCAACGGCTTAAGAGAATGAACTGCCTAACAGACAAATGTAATAAACCGAACAACTCTATGAGGCTGATTGCTTTCAGAAAGTGGAATGCATAAGGCCTGCTCTCTAAAAGTCCTCGAACTTTTCGTTGCTCAGGTATTTACAAATATTTTAAATTCTATACTGTCTAAAATAATTAATAATAAAAATTGCTAGAAAATATTTCTTGAATTTTAAAATTTGAAGTTTTACCACCGTTCTAATAATCAGTTCCATGTTATATCAATTATTACACTTAGTGCTTATTTTATAGTTGGATTTACCTCTAAAATAACATTTTATGTTTCCTAAATGAGAACAGAACAGAAAATATAATAAAGTCCAAGAAATTAATAAAAAGAAGCGGCAACAACAATTACCGCTGAGAAATAACACAGACAGAATATAAGATATGTGTTTTTAACGCTCACATTGCCCTTATACTGTTTATTATTTAGAATCTAGTTTTCAAAATCAGAGAACACATGAAAACCTTTTGTTATTGGTCTGTCCAATGAACGGTTTTCATCAAGTAAACAATATCCAACTGCGTTTGCTGTTGGCGCTAAGGACAAAGAGGAGTTAATTACATTTTTTGCTTGGTGACAAAGTTTACAGCTCGTGTCTTTTGACACTGATCAAAAAGGAAATCAAAATCTTAACTAATGTCTTTTCCTGTGTTTATGTTAAATTTACATCAATTAAAACTTATATTCAATGTTTTGATTAATTAAATTTAAAAGCGGACATTAACACCACAAATATATTAATTCACAATTAGCTCAAAGACAAGATACTTTATATTCTATACACAAAATGATTCACTTACCATAATGATAAAAATATCCTTATCCAATATTTTAATATATGAAATATCACATATCAAGTCATAAATGCAAGGTTTGCAAATTGAGTCTGCAATAAAACCGAGTCATATCTTGAATAAGCATGAGTGAGAATGTACATTAAGTTTGGGTGACTTAACCTTAATAAACCTTAATTTCATAGTATGTGTTATCCATCTATACTGTGTATTATCATTTGATTGTGTTATTACAAACTAAAATTTAAAAAAAAAAAACTGTGAACTGCGAACGGCCTTTTTACACTATTTAAAACCAAAGAATGATGACTGTTAGTAATATTTGTGGAGAAAGCTCAATTTAGAATAAATAAAAAAAATATAAAAAATAATTATAATTTATGTAGGGTTGTTTTAAACTAAAATAATTCGATTAAGTAACGTGTTTAAACATCCCTAACTTATCTTTAATTACCTATAGACTAGTAAAAATACAAACAAATGTCAAATGGTAAACCTATATTTTTATAAATTCATCTTTGAATATTTTGTTGTGGAATTACTACTTCGGAGATTGGATACAAAGGTTCTGTAATAATTTGTTTATCAAGTCCAATTTATAACTAGTGTATACCGATGTTGGAAAGAAGTTCTACTAATTAATCGCAACATGTGTTGCTAAACGCTCATTTCGATAACGCTTGGTCCGATTCCGTAATTATATTTTTATTTACATTCGTAGATGTACGAAGAATTTTTAATGAAGATAAAATAACCAAAGTTTTATAAATATTTAGGATTACGTAAAAATAATTACAACAATTACCAAATATAATCAAAAGTTAACTATCAATAAACAGTCATTGACTCTTTCAGCATAATTGAAACAAAGAGGTGGAAACATCTATTTACATTTAAATTTTGAAAATATTAAATATGCAGTCCTTGATCGGTAGGCAACGCAAATTAAAAATACACTATAAATCCTTTACTATAGATAGTACTATTTTAGAATTTAGAGATATTAGAATAATAGCTATTTAATTTATGTTATAAAAAACACCTAAAAACAAATCTGTGCGTGTTTTCATATAACACATTTAAATTTTTCTGTCTCATTAAGCATTTTGTATAAAACTTTTGCTGTGTTATAGGTAAAAATAAAGGCATAGCATACTCTTCGTCTTATGCCGTCAGGAGAACACAATATTATATTATATTTGATTATGTGCTTTTTAGACATAGGTAGTGTTTCGTAGCTTATATATATATATATATATATATATATATATATATATATATAATATATATATATATATATATATATATATATATACATATCATTCCTTGATCTGGGTAAAACATAAACGTAAATGATTAAGTCGGGTGTATTGTATACTGGTTGAAAGCACTTTAAAATCTAAGTTGGATTCTGAACTTCAATATGAATTTATTTATAATTAAGTTTAACTGAACTGACATTTCTTGGCCAAAGTTTACTGTTCCCTCATCCGATGTATATGTATATATTACAATATTTATAGGGATTAAAAAGGTAATAATAACTATGACACTTGAAATAACTAAGACAGGTAGTAAATTATAATAGCTGAAGTAGACAGTTTTATATCGAGGTTTGTATTAGTTGATACATATTCTTGATCAGGGAAGAAACAGATTAACTATGGCTTTGGACATATGTTAAATAAAAATTTACTTTAAAAAGCAAAAGTGACGGCTTTTGTCTTAATATGGTTTCTAAGACCTATATGTACATATTGTTTCCATACCTAAATAATTAAAATAGAGCCATTAAAAACTTTGTGTGACGATTAAATTTCTTAATTATTTATACTGAAACAATATGTATCTGTTACTTGTGTTGGAAAAAATAACACAGGGTTCCATCTTATCCCTTAAAAATCCACTAAGAAAGCTGCACCCTTAAATTATGACAGTTACGCTAGAAGCCGCGAGAAGCTGTTTGTTTATGATTCAATAATATTGCAGTTTCATGTAAAACCGTACTTTAAAAGATAAGTACTTATTGCGTTATGTCTACAAGGTAGCAAATTATATTGTGTTGTTTTTGAAACGGCGATAACATGATTTACGAAACGTAAGGGAAATCTGGCTAGCCCAATGTCAGATTTTATCGCTGTACAGGAGTGAATTTGGTTTGGGAAGCGTAAAAATACCTCATGACCTTCTCTGATACAGGCAGCTATGAAGATATCTGTTTTGAAATTAGATGGTTTATTCCGCAAAGTATATTTTCTCCTATCAATTACTACAATTTATTTTTGTCCTGATGCCTTTATTTTCTCTTTTTTGATTTTTCGATATAATTTATGATTGAATAGCCTATGAGTACCATAGTAAAGGTGTTTTACTACACAATATTTTTTAAGAGGCCTTAAATAATTTATTCTTTTACCCAAGAATATTTTATAAACGATAGTCAATATTTGTATAAAAATGTAATCATCTAAATATTGAAATACACAGTGGCAAAGTACGATTCGTGGTCTGTGTTATTATGTAAGAAGGCGCAGGTAAATGTGTCGGCTAATCATTGTTTTCTTGCCAAAGACTCTTGTAAGATGCTAATTATGGCTCACATTCACAGAAAAGACAATTGCTCCAGTTAATGAACCGTGACTCGATTCTCGCACTACCAGCCATTCACTTTCTAACGTTCAATGCTTGTATTATAATTGTTACCCTTTATAGTGAATAACATAAGTTGTCTAAATTATTTTACGATACACGAAGCGGTGAAAACAATCGCACTTAATCTAACGTTATAAATAATACTCAATCAGATGATTATGTTGTTACGTTATTTTCGACTTTTGACGTGACAACGTCTTAAATTAGGTTGCGGCTCGGAGTCACTCATGAAAAAGTGTAACGCGCGGTAACGTTACGATGCCCGTCCAGTGGGTCCGCCGCACGGGATCCGCACGGGATAAAGCAGATAACTGTGGGTCCGCCGCACGGGATAAAGCAGATAACTATGTTTATTCGTGAAAATGTGGAGTGCTTAGATTCGTCATTTACAACAACTACAACAATAAAGGTAAATAATTGTACACTGATATTTCATTATCGTAAACTATGATTGATTGATTAATTGTTAGATTGACACAAAAGTTGAGAAACTGAGTTTATAGGTTATGTCATACTATTGACAAATGTTGATAGTATTAAGTAAATTATTAGTTTAAATCACTCTGCAATCAATCGTAATTCAGTCGATTGAGAAGAAACAGCGCGTATTGCTAGTCAAACATTTAAAATAACAAATTATAACCTCTAACCTGTCATAACAGTGCGACCAAAAAAACGAACTAAACCGACCAATCACCACGCGCGGAGTTAGAATTTAACTGTGTTTAGCAAGAATTTCAAATTCCAATTTTAGTAAATGTTTTATTCAACTTTACCATTTACAATAACAAATTTTAATTAATTTCAAATTATGTACAATGTTTTAGTAAACAAAATATATTTCTATAGTTAAAATTTGTGCAATTCTTATTTTCATTCAATTCCTTGTTCAATAATATTCATATCAATAAATATTCTACCGAGAAAAAGACGTTGTCACGTAAAATCTTCGCCCGTAAAACCGACTTTACAGGCAACCATAAATTTTTTACTAACAAAGTTTTTGCATAGTCTACTATTGCAACATATAAAAATAAAATGTTTGTCTATCTTTCTGTCCACAAGATATATCGAAACAAAATAACCGTAAAAAACAATTTATTTTTAAATATTAGAAATAATATAGAAACTGACAAAAAGAAACAAAACATGCAACCAATTATTTTGGTGACTTCTAGTGTTGCATGAGGTAAAAATGAAACCGTGTGTATAATATTAACAGTTACAAATCGTAATTAAATCCAACCAAGGATTAAATTCAATTTATCATAGGAAACTTATCTTGAGAAATATGTAACGTGTGACCTAATTTCTATATTTGCAATAATGAGTTTTTAACGGTACATTTCATAACATAGAATTTCGCTTAGTGTCATCCAAATTTATGAATAAAAAGTTCCTTTTTTTCGCCCAAGTGGATACACTAATATTTTTTATGTATGATTGTGTGATTGTCTATAATTTTATTTAAATGCATCTCTAAAACAAAATATGCTGTAAACTTAAATTATTTTAACCTAGCTCTGTAAAGCCATAAAGTGTACCATACTCCAACATTTTAAATATAATGTTGGAAAAATCAAATCAAATCAAATCAAATTCTTTACTGTTTCATTGACATGATACATGCATGGAACATGGTCTCAGATATTATAGAACCGATTAATACTAGACAGAAGAATACAAAATCACACATTTAAATATCAGTTAAAACAGTTTAAAATATAAAATAGTACAACTTAAACTACAAACAATCTAATTTATATCGTCCCACTAGGCTGGAGCACCGCTCACCAGTTCGTTTATGGAGTAGAATGCTTTGTCTGATTAGGTATTTTTTTAAGTTGTTTTTAAAAGACGTCTCAGTCTCGCATGCTGTGATACTAGAAGGCAAAGCATTAAAGATTTTTAGGGCCCATATATGACATTGATTTTTTAAATGTGTTATTATGGTGTTGCGGAATGATTAGAGCATCTCTGTTTCTTGTAGAATACACGTGGTTAAATGATGGAAGGATTGAAGGTTCTTAAATGTAAATGTGGCAACCGAATATATATAAAGTGATGGCAATGTCATTAGGCGTTTCCCTAGGGAAAACCTCCCGACAGCTCTCACGATGACCCAGACCACACATCAGTCGAACAGCCTTCTTCTGCAGTTTGAAAACCCTACTGATCAACCTACCTGAAGCCGTCCCCCAGGAAATCAATCCATATGTTAAAATGGGCACAAAAGTAACCAAAGTACACCAGCCCTAAACGGTATCTCTAGACAGAAATACTTGTTAGGTACCTTAAAGAGTAAATGCTTGGCACCAAGTCTTTGACAGACATGACTGATGTGATTTGACCAATCAAATCTGGAATCAATGTGGAGTCCCAGGAAGCAGACCGTTGAAGAATGCTCGATAGGTATATTGTCAAGGAGAGTAACTAACGCACTCTCATTATTGTTGGGGGTCTAAAGTGGTCTATTGAGGTTTTTTCAGGATTGAGAAATAAATAGTTAGCAGAAAACCAAGAACTAAGACTCTCGAGTGAAAAAGCAAGCTCGGTGGGAAAGAGATTGAGCTGTGTCAGCCTGAATAAGTACACTGGTGTCGTCCGCATATTGGCACCAAGTGGCCCGTCACAGATGAGTTAAGGTCATTCACGTATATATTAAATATAAAGAGGGCCAAGAATTGAGCCTTGCGGCACACCAACCTTGACCGGTAAGAGAGCAGACCTACCCCTACCCCCTTTGTTGGTGATCTCAACAAACTGAGAGCGACCAGAAAGATAGGAACGAAACCACTCTAGAGGATGCCTCTAACACCGTACATTTCCATCTTGTCCAGGAGACGTTGGTGATTGACGGTGTCAAAGGCACGGGAAAGATCACAAAAAATGCCCGCAGTCTCACTGCCAGAGTCAACAGAAGAGAAGGCGGTATTAAGGAAATCATTTATCGCGGTGAGTGGTTGATTTATCTTTAAGAAACCCGAATTGTGAAGGAGATAGTAAGGAATTTTTCGTTAAGAAAATTAATCATTCTATTGTGAATTAATCGTTCAAATACTTTGCTCAACGTGGAAGAATTGAGATGGGGCGATATTGGTTAACTGAGGTTCTATCTCCCTTCTTAAAGACAGGAATGACCTTGGCGGATTTTAACGCAGAAGGAAAGAGTCCTTGGTTAATAGAATTATTAAACAGGACAGTTAAGGGACACGAGAGTGTATCTGCAAACCCTCCTGACAATGGATGGAGACATATCAAATACATCGGAAGAGGAGCTGGCCTTGAGACCCTTAGTCACACTCAACACTTCACTGTACGAGGCAGGAGCAAAAAAAATGCTCGATGAACATGGAGAGCTGGGCAAACCCCGAATCAGTTGATGTTATTTTTGCTCTGAAGGTCCAACTGATTACAAGCGTTAACGAAATGAGAATTAAACCTTGCAGCTATCAAACTAGGTTCTGAGACCAAAAAAGCCATCATCAATCAAACCATTTATGCGTTTGTTACCTTTGCACTTCCTGAATATTCAGCCACAATCTGCCAAACCGCCTTTCCTGTATTGTCACTATTCTCAATATGAGACCTAGCCACAATGCTCTTCTCCGATTGGATAAGATTTCGATACTCGAATTTTCTTTTATTATACAACTTTGCGATGGAAAGCCGATGGATAATCGCGCTGGAGCAAATATAGATCCTTCAAACGCCTCCCTCGCTCTGACGACCCCAACAGTGAGCCATTTAGGACGTACTCTACGTTCGGCCTTGCGAGTGACAAGAGGAAATGCTAAATTAAAGATATGTACAAGAACATCCATAAAAGAAGAAAATTGGACCTCAATATCCTCCCTATCATCATTGAATACATGTTTGTTCCAGTTAACCTGTTGCAAAAGACTAGAAAATCTATCAACGTTTATTGAGGAGAACCTTCTCGCTTTTACCATCTTCGGCCCGCTACCAGTCGAACCAGAGGTGTCTGAGACGGAGAACAACTTGGATTCGTGGTCCGATAAGGCTGTAGGGAGTATTTCGGCTGAGACCTGATCGACCTCAATGTTAGTCAAGACGTTATCAATGCACGAGCCACCAGAAGAGCAAGGACGTGTCACTCCTCGAATAAAAATTTTCAGTGAAAAACTATTGAGAACATCTAATAGTTGAACAAATTTCTTGTCAGTTACTTCCCAAAAATGAATATTAAAATCTCCGCATATGATAATATTCCTGTTTGCTTTCTCATAAGTATTCTGAGAGCCTCCTCCAGTCTCTCAATGAAAACGTCACAGTCGCCATCTGGAGATCTGTAAAGTGACAGTAATGTCAAATTCAGAACATGGACAACAACAACAGAGGACTCAAAGTGCTTCTCGTAGTTGAGGGTGAGAGATAACCTGGCGGTCTGAGACGAGATGAGGGAATCTGTTACTGACAAGTGTACAAACACCACCTCTAGCGAGGTTAAGTCTACAGTAAATATCAGCAACCCAGTACCCTGTATATTCAAACTACTCCGCTTGTCGGGGGTTAGCCAATGCTCTGTTAAACAAGCTATATCTACATCTTTACTGTAAAGAATGGCTTCAATGGGCCCAATTTTTGAGGCAAAAGATTGTACATTTTGATGCAACAAGGTTATAGACTTCTTACTACTACAATTATTAGAAAAGGTGTCTGATTCTATAAAAAAGAGGCTGGTGAGTGATTGCTCGTCAGCTCGAGAGAACTTTGTATAATGAGACAACAGAGCATACAAATGCGTACACAACAATCTCTTACCAGATAAATTCAGGTGCTGACCGCTCCTTAACGGAATGATTTTTCTCTAGAAGATGGTTGAAAATCAAAAACGGTACTCTGGATTGAGTTGCAAGAGGAAAAAAATCGTGCCATTACAAGCTTTGATTTGACTTAACTTAGTTTTAGTGGCACCAAACAGCAAACGGTTATCTCAGTCAAAACAATTTTACACTTGAAGTTGTTAATTATATAAACAAGTTTTTCATTTACACGTGAGCAGTGGTCAGAGCTAGTGTTATTGGTTCCACCCATTGCAATCACAGTGTCCTGCGCTCCCAAATCCTCACGCATCAAGACAAGAGACTCCAAAACATACTCCAATGGAGCTCCAGGGTAACATTGAACCATGACATTATGCTGAGGTAACAATGGTTGTAACAACCATGCCAGGTCTCTTACATGACTGTCGCAACTACCACTACTTTGCGTCTTGAATTTTAATTTTTAAGAGTATCTGTACAATTACTATAAGACATTTTTGTCAAGTTGTGAGTTTTCTGTGTTGGTACTTTGGTTTTGGACCTTTTGATTTTTCGACATAATTTCTGTTCTTCTTGCTTCGTGTTTTAGTATGCAAATTAAGTGATGTGTTTCTGTTGGAAATGTGTGAATTTGTGGTAACCTTACTTTTATAACAATAATATTGTGCCTGAGACCTGGCATTTTTAACAACTTCGTATCCACAGCTGAAATCATCTAACTGTTTCTTACATTTACGGTTTTTGAACACAAACCTAGGAAAACATCAAAACACTATTTACTTTCTTACAGAACTCAAGTGCAAAGCTCATGATTAAGACCTGGCAGGGAAATCCATATGTTGGAACTCCTGCCTGACAACATCAATAATTACCAGGCTCCAATGGGTACCTTCAGAGTTAAAATTAGCACTTAAAGCACAATTACTAATTGGAGCAAGTACCACCTTCGTATTATGCAGGTCCCCAGTGCCTCAACAATGGGGTTGGTGCTACCTGCAAATCTAATCGTAAGACATACTGAAGGTATTTAAAACAAGCACTCCCTCATTGTCAATTACCCTAAGTCCCCTCCCATACCTCATCGTCAGTTAGCTTACGTTTATCACGCCTCATTTCCAATAAATACTACTTAAGCTAGGAATGTCCACAAAGCGGTCACTAGACGTCTCAGCCACACAACTCAACCGCAGGAGTGGTCATCTCGAGGTAATGGAGCTGAAGGGCATGCTTCGATGGATGTATCAGAGTCACCAAGTTCCTGTTGACTAATAACAAGAGGAAAATCTTCATCAGTTTGACATGCAACCATTACAGTCTCCACCCTCGCTAAGTTCTCACTTGGGGTTTAATGGCACGTGAGGTGTGGTGGACTCCTCTGTTTGACAGGAAACCGATGACACGTCAGCTGCAGATAGAGATGTCACGCCACTGGACGCCCCATCAGTTGAATGACCCAGGGCTTCTGTAAGTTGTTGCCTGGTCGACTCAAGCTCAAGTGTCAACGATTGGATCTTGTCGACCAATGATGACTGCACTCCAGTCAACTTCTGAACCTTACTTACAAGTTCGTCCTTGGTGTTAAGGAACAATGCGTCAGTTTCCGTAGAAGCATTACGAGTATCTTTCCTGGACATTAGTTGCGAAACCAGTGGGGACAGTGGAAGGTCCCCGGACGCCGTTGGCGAAGCAGATGGCGAGGAGATGCGAGATGGCGTTGAAGAAAGCGAGACAGTTTCGCATCGTGGCGGGATGGCCGCCAGTGTGGACGTCGTCACGGCCGATGACTCGAGTCCTATCACCATCGGTCTTAACTGACGCACCCACACCGTTTTAGCAAGGCACCGCCAAGTGACGTCACCATTCTTTGCAACATAAGCCTCTCTGTACTTAAACTTTCCAATCAATAAAGCAGGGTTTGCCTTTGTTTGTTTGCTCGATTGATAGCGTCATGATAATAATATAACTGGCCTCATAAAAATGATTTAATTAATAACATTAAACTTTACGTTGTAAGTGTTCCTTCAATTCTCTCCGCCGCTACAAACGCAATACACGCAGTGGCGTTAATTGCATAAGCAGAACGGAAGGCGCTACAAATAATTCATTGCAGCATTCAGCCGTGCAGCTGTGCGGCGCGTCGGCAGCGGGGAGCGGGGAGATGCGGGACACTCCTGTCCCTGCCGGTGGCACACCTGTATGGCTAGTTGATTTATTACTAAATCAAAAAAGTAGTAAAAAAAAACTACTGTTGATTTATTAGTATTAAATCATGATTTTAATGGCTCTTTTTTTCATTTTAATGTTATAGCAAGAAATTATAATGTATGGTCAATGAACTACCAAAATCTATTTTTACCAGCACATTCAATCTATGGCTTATAATTTAGTAATCAATATGTAATAAAATTGTCTTAGTAATAATTTCCAGAGTTAATAGGAGCAACTCCTATCATTTAGCGCTACTTATACCATTAAGGGTAATTGCAATCCCGTGACTTGTAGCTATTGGAGTGTATCCTGAGTGAAAATTATATAATCAGGTATTATAAAGCATATTCAACAGAATTGAGAACTGTAAATTTTACTGAGAGCGAAATACAACTATCGTAAAGTGTACAACTTACTTGGAGCTTTTGATGTCCTTCATTTCCCTTCAGAAGGATATGTTTCAGATTTAAACTACAGTTTCAAAGATAAGTTTTGATCCTAAATCGAATATTGTGAAAAATTATTGAATGTTAGAATTTGGAAGCATGATGTAATAGATGATTTCCAGTTTTTAAATTTTGTTCATAAGTACATAATAGTCTAATTTTGTAACGTTTGTCGTATTTGATATTTACGGGAAAACTTAATATAACGAATATCAAGGTCATAAATATCCAGTTTTACTAGAGAGATGTTTCCTCATCAAGTATAATTAGAATATTATCTCAGTACTTCGGAATCCATGTGAATTTTATACCAAAGACATATATGGTATAAACTCACATGAGTTTTGTTTTACTAGAAATTTATATATATATATATATATATATACATAAAATTTTATAAATTGCAATAGCCTTATTTAATTTCAATAAACATTGAATCACAAAAAGTACTTGCTCCGCCGGGAGTCGAACCCGGATCTCTCACTTGGCGGGTGAATGTGCTACCATTACACCACAGAGCGCTTACTTTTTCCGATTCAATTATTTTGTATTTGGCCGTATCTGTCACATATGTGTTTAAATAAGCAAACTAACATATGATCTGAAGACCAAATACCTGTCAAACGACTTTTATTTACATTAAATTGTGTGTGTATATATATATATATATATAATATATATATATATATATATATATATTATGTATATTTGCAAAATTTATAATTATTCCAAATATAAACTGGAATAATACATTTCAAATAATTTTTCATTACTAATTGTCCCTTCTTACTGGAAGCAGTGTTGGTTTAAAGTAACAACGACGAGACTACACCGGCCAGCCATACTTCATTCACCGTCCATTGTGCATACCATGGCTTTATGCTAAATTGAAAGTCCCAAACACATTATTTTCTAGTGTCAAAAACCGAAATTGGTGGAATAAGAGCAGTTTTTCTTATTAGATGGTTAAAAAAAAGTCACACTGATGTTTCACATGGAAGTTAAACATGTATTTTTTTTAGTTAGTTCGGATTAGTTGCTTGCAAGAAACATTAATTTAATATTTTCTGATTTATCAAACAGCAAAAAGAAAAATGGATTTCAAAACCAGGCTAATACCAGTTGCACTGCTCTGAAATAATTATGATAATTTTGAATTAACTACTACATCACTATATTTGTAAATTTTTCTAAGTACAAAATAGTCAATGGTTTTATATAATAAAGGTGATTTGCAGTACTATAACATGGAGAGTAAAAATACCTTAAAAGTTACTTATATCATTATATAATATGAGAGAGAGAGAGAGAGAGAGAGAGAAATAACTTACGAAAGATTCATTAGAAATACATCTCAACTTTAACAAAATTCTGTATTAGATGGGTTTTTTATTATTAAATCCAACATATAGCTTGAGTTCTTTTACATGCATTTTAAATAATTCATTTTAAATTATAGCTAAAATATTGTTTGATGTGTAAAAGTTACATGTTCAATATTCTTAGTTTGTTTAACATTTAAAAGCAAATTTAAATTGTACTTTATGTCTCTGACTTTTATTTGGAAAGTTTATTTTGCTTATATAATAAGAAGTTTTGCTATTTTATATACAATTATCATTATATGCTAAACCTCACAAAATTAATTACTCTCCTATATTCATGTAATATTAATTAATTTAAACAAGCACAGCTAATTTGTAAATACAGCTAGGATAGTTTATAGGATGATGTGCGTGCATTTTATCGGTTGCGTAACAATACAGTTAAATTTTAAAATATAATATATAAAGTAAACAATAAAAACTGCTCTTTAAAATTTTTTAAAACTATCAAAATACCCTTCGGTGTGGCGGAATTAATCAGGTAACTACATAATTCGGTTTCTATAATGTGTATGTTGACACGCTGCTACATTTATAGAATTGTTTCAGATATTCATAATTAAATTATACCAAAGGACGATTTAGAGATATGCTCGTATTTCTTATTAGTTTTAATAATATCTGTCTATACATTACTGCAGCGAAAAATCTAGTTCAGAGTTTTTGCAGCCACCGCCGATCCGTCTTTAAAAATAATAAGCATTATCAAACAAGAGTATACTAACAATTACATGAGCAATTCCAAATACTGTACATTGAAATCAGAATAATTAGGTCATATAACAATCATGTAGATAAGACGAATCTCCCGGCCCAAGTTTAGACAAAAAGTACAGGTGAGAAAACTTTGGAAAGCTTACGATATTTAAAAGGTCAGCAAGAGCAGCTCCCGGAATTTTGCAGAGGCGGATTGGTCGAACACGTGACCGGATTGCTGAACCACGCCGATACAGAATACAGAACTTCTACAATCCAGGCGTTCCTTGTATACTTTATGTGGCTATTTTGACACATAGAACTAAATATGAAGTCAAAATGTGTGACCAAAGATTAATAATTTTGGTTAGGCTTAACGTGTTTATCTCAGTATATGCATATTTTAACATTAAACCCCTTTTATTGAGTAACTCAGATGTTTTGGTGTTTATAAACAAATATTTACACAAAACATAATTAAACGAAATATTTATTAATTTTTATTGTAGAGATATTCATATCTCAAGGGTCTAAGAGTTCAAGGTCCAAAAATGCAAAATGTATAATTTTAAACCTAGGTTTCTTATTACGGTGATCATTTCTCTACCAAAAATATGCGAGATTATAATTAAAGTTAGTTTTCCTTATTTGACTATTTATTATCGATATATTTTAATTATTTATTTATTTACGTAGTTTGCTCCATTCCCATTACACATTTTGTATTATGACGATTGTACAATTTATATAACAAACATATAAGGTGTTATTGTATTCGTTTTAGTAGTTTATATAAAACATTTATATATAAATGTTCTTTAAAGAAAATCCAATATTGGTTTTTAGTTTAGTCTTGTGACTACTTCAAAAGTTCTTATCTAACCTAAATTAAAATTATTGGTTTTTCAGTTCATTGGAGCATTATCTAAATCCTTTAAATCAGTTACGTGATGTATTACGTTTGAATTCAAATTTCTGAGAACGGGCTTTATATTCAGGGACGGGTTTCTCACATTGCCAGTCCTGAACATAGGATAGGTCTCAAGGTGCTACCTATAGTCCATCCTCACTGTTCATGCCTGAACTATCAGATTCGTCGTTTTAAACATATTTAGCTTCTGGCAATAAAAACTTTCTTTTGGCATGATTATGCGACTGATTCCTTAAGATTCATATCACATTGCATTATACCTTAGTTTAATTTCCTTGTATTTGATTTAATGACGTAATAATAATATTTTCACTTCTATCAACCTTCATTCATAATTTAAATTTTAAACTATTATATCCCCTTTGATTTGATTATTTAGAAATCTGTATTTAATGGTCCGATTTTCCTCAATTTTAATTAGTTACACCTACACTTTTCTCTATGTACTTTTGGTTTTAGGAATATCAATCTCATTATTGTTAAGTATTCTGCGTAAATGTTAATGACACATCAGCTTTTACACAAAGTTAAATATATAATATGGTTTTCTGTTTAGTATTCTTACTATTAACAACACCGCTGAAGCGATCCTCAAAATCAAAGTTACAACAAAAAATTTATATGAATTTATAAGCAACAAGGACTTAATTTACATTGAAATTGTAATAATATTAAGTGAATATATTACCCATTATTTTTCGTCTAATTAGAAAAGAATGTGAGTCATATTTATTATTATGTTAAATTTATGAAGTGTAAATTTACTAACGAATTCATGTTATTCTTCCACGAATTAAGAATTATGTCTTTATCTTAAATATGTTTCAATTAACGAATATATTTTGAATAATTATTTTAAAATATTGCAGCACCATGTTAGTATGCAGATTTAGGCTAACAAATAATGGAATCAATGGCCTACAACATTGAAAACAATTGCTACTTACTTATGTTTACTACATATTATACGGATGAAAAGGAAATAGAAAAAAAAACAAAAGTTCTAAATTTTAAACAAATATAAAAACAATGTTTTGAAAAACAGCCTTTAAGTAGTAATTAGAAACACTGGGTTTATCTACATAGATTTATCACAGATAACTACTGTATTTGTCTGAAGTCCCCCGTCAGTACAAAGTAATTTAAATTGTTTTTTAACTTTTATACTGGAAAGTTTGGGCTATTTAACACTCTGTTGCGGACGTATTTTATTGAAAAACACTATATTGACAGATTTTCATTACCAAATTCCACGCTTTCAGGATAATATATTACTCATAGTAAAGAAAAGTATAATACATCATAATAGCCTAAAGCAATAGCGATAAATTTATCATTGGCAAGGACTTAATAATTAAAGTGGGTTGAATTGACTACAAGAGTCACGTATTGGACGATTTCTTGGCAAAACGTTTACTTCGTGACCTGTCACTTGATGAAGTGACTTCAAATGAAGGTGTTATAGGTGTTTCATCGGTTTATACATGTCGTAATGTACATTTAATGGTAAAAAAGTCTACAATCAAACTTAAAGTATCAAACCACCACGAACCACTTCTAAAAGGTTACACAAAATTAAAAATGAGATGGGTTATGCTTAAATTTGATTCTTTTATGTCATCTATCGTGCCATTTGTACATACAACATATTTTCACCTCCCTCAAAAGACGGTTATAATTCCCCCCCCCCCTATTAAAATATAATAAAACAATGGCAATGTCACATTTAAAGATAAGGGTTTTAATAATTTTACTGGCTTATTTGATTAAATGTAATAAATATATAAATGTACAAAATATGGTGCACTATTGGGTTTGGATTTTACTATTTACTATCTCTTATCTGTGATTAAACTCAAAAAACCTGCTGCTTATGTAAATATGCAAATTTTTACGTGCCTCAAAGAGTATTAAGTGGTTGAAACCAGAATATTATTTTTCTGTTTATTTTAAAATCCCTAAAGTGATGTTGCTTTTCATTCATTCAAGTAGCAATACAAAAAAAAACAAAAAAAACAAAAAAAAACTGAAAAAATTAAGTAATTACTACAGGGTTATGGCATCAATTAGAATTCAACACTCGTATGGACAGCTAACAAGGCTATTGTAATTTTGGAAAGAGCTTTAACAAGTTTTATGAAGTATGGGTTTAAAAATGGGTAACCTAGTGCTAGAGTGTATCTCTTCCTGTAAATAAGGTACTTTTATCTGGGAAGCGTGGACAGTATTTATCAACCGATATAGGCAGTTGTGATAATGTGTTGTATAACATATAAAAGGTTTTTTAAAACCTCAATACAAAAGTTCAAATGATATACGAAAAATATAAAGAGTAGGAATATTAAAAGCTTAGCACAAAATCGTAGGAATGTTCTTGATTTTTTACAATAGCTTTACTAAAGAATTATAAGGTATTTTTCTATGCGCACTCAAATATTATAGACATTGATGCCACCAACAAAATCCAGGATTCTATTGATTTGTGCAAAGAAGTGCATTGATAGTTGCATTGACCACCACAACTATTATTTCTTTGCCGTTATATATATATGGTGAATAAATATAAATGATCGTACTGCTTCACGAAAAATTATCAAACTTACGTTGTATTTTTATTTAGCATAAAAAGAATAAGAAGAATAATCGAAACATTGGACGTTAGGTATTGAATTCCCTTCAGTGCGACAAGTGAATTATATAATTATAGCTAAAATAAAATTCTTCCAGCCAGTGGAGTATGAGTTTTTTACAACTCAATTAGAAAAAAAGGAATGCAATACCCAAAATAAACTTTTAATCGTGAATTACAGTTCATTTTCGTGACTCTTTATTAATAGTAACATTCAGTACGAGCGTTTATTTATTCTACTTCGCGTCGCGTAAAAGAATTTAAATGGCATTTTGACTATAACAAGGAGCAAGAATAAGAAGAATCCAAAAATTGGACGTTAGAAAGTGAATAACTGGCAATGCTAGAACCAAAATTACGGGTCATTAACCCGAACCTTTGTCTTGTCTATGAATGTGAGCCAATATTAGCATCTTACGAGAGTCTCTGGCAAGAGAACAATCGTTTATCGATCCATTTACGCGCCCCTCTTGATATCTTAATAAGACCACAAACTATACCTGCTATTAAGATATAATAGTTTAAAAACGAAAACTAAATATTTAACAAACGAATGATTTACATAATTTATTGGATATACAACAATATGTTTGAGTTCTTGAATATAACACCTTTGTAAAGGCAGGCTGATCCTCTTTTAGGCCTTATGCTGTCCATCCTCATGGGCTGTTACGGTATAATGGCGGTGATGTATTAAAGGTAGCATGTATTAAAGCGATGCTTTCTTTCTACGGTATGATTAAAAGCCTTACACATTTCTTCATCGAGTTTCAAAACACCACTTTTTATACATTATTATCGATACGTTAAATATTTATTGTTAAGCGCTGTAAAACAGTTTGGCTTGCATACATGAAGCATCCATTTATACACTCGGTTGTGAAAAATGTCCCGCATGGGCTTTATAATTCCCGAACAAATACATGTAAGGCAATAAAATTAAAAAAAAAAAAAACATTGATACGTTTATTACTGAATCTACGATGGACAGGATTCTACGGACATAAACGTAAATATGCCATTAAATAGATTAAAATAAAACATTTAAAATTGATATCTACTTTCAATGTTATAGAATAATTAAGCGACCTAAATTATAAATTTATATTTGTTACTTGAAAGTAATTTCCTCTTACTATCCCAACTTTGGAACCGTCCGATTTGGTACAAGCTTGTGTATAAACCTTCACTTCAAATACTAGTATATCTTTATTTATATAGTATTGCTGATGATTTCAAAACTAAATAGTTATAAGGCCTATTTTCCATCGTCCACTTAATTACCCGAATAAATGAAATAAGAATTTATTTTAAATTTAAAAATTTTAGTGTACACTTAAATAATACTCAAATTATGTTTACAAAATGACACGTATTATTACATACTATATAATTATAGTGGCGCCTTTTACTTATAAAATATTTAGGTGAACTTGGAGGTAATTAGATAAATGTTATGAAAGTTTTAGAAGAGTGGGGAAAACGTCTGTGTGTACAATAACAGGTGAGAAGATGGCAGACGGCCATATTGAAAACGTCTCTTCAAGTACTCAAGCATTCAGTACGATTGAAACATTCACGGTAGGAAGGAAATATGTAAGGTCTGAGTTACAATAAACCGATATTTAACGCAACACCTGCAAGAGTACTATGCCATTACATTATAGATTTTTGGGGGTTAGAATTGTTTACTTAAGTTAACATGTAATAATAAGTTTGAAAATATCTCAAGTTTGGGAATATATTTCGACTTTTGGGACGTGTTTGATAACCAATCATGTACATTCACGCAAATAACTGCGTAGAAAACCACGAATGCGGCAGCTGGCTCAGTTTTGTACTTTTGAGGGGATACTTATCAGGTACATCGAATTTTTTAATTCTACGCCGAAGAAAGATAATAAGACAACATAGAAAACAGATATTGGAAAGCAAGAATGTGCTTATTAATGTAAACACCATAATGATACATTCCACTTTCAAGAATACAAGTAAAGCCGTCGAGTCAGAAGGCTCTGGAATCAGGCAAACGTCTTCTTTTAGGAAATGAAACAAATCATAAATATTATATATTATATAATGTGAACTTGTTTTTATGTTTGTGATTCTCTCATTTGTAACCTGCTATTCTATATTGCGTGAATACGGAAATAATATACAGTAACAATATCCTTAATTAGTTTATGTCGTATAAGACTACAGTTCTGTAACAAAGAAGCTGCAGATTAAGAATGGATGTTTCCTCTACCTCTGTTTAAAATTATCAATGGATATTGAATAATCATTACTGGATTCTGTGGAGTTATAATCAATAAAATATCATCTAAGTTTAATAATATATATATATATATATATATATATATATATAATAATATAATATATATATATATAATAATATAATATATATATATATATATATAATAATATAATATATATATATATATATATAAAATTGTAATATAATTTGTATTGGGAATCAACCGGAAAATAGAGGAGTTACGTTACTGTTTCGTCAGTTCATCTGGTGGAACCATTGGTGCACTTGTCATAAATCAAACGATGGTGATGATTCGTTCTGAATATTTTATCCTTGTTGCATCAAACAGAATTATCATAGATGTTATAACTACTTCGTTACGAAATGGGCTGGCCAAATACCGAAAAATGTGATACCATGTTTGTACAAATAACCAAGAACAATGCTATGAAACATTTGCATGTTGGATAGTACGTTTTAATAATAATATACAAAATGTATATTAGCTCTATAAAATGATTTATTTAAATGTATTGTTTTGTAACAGATTATAAAACAATTGTTTTGTTTTTATAATTTATAGTCCAAAATTATGTTAATATATATAATAGTAGATTATTGGGACTTCTTTTTGCTTTGAAAACCAGCACTGATCAACCCTTTTTTTGTGTGTTTAGTCTTTTAAGTGTAAATATAGCTAGTATATAATTAGTAAATCTATTTTTTAATAAAATATCCGAGATACGTTCTTAAAGTATTGATTATGTATAATTATAAGAAATTGACACTAAAAGTACAAATCATTAAAATACACATAATTGTCAAAATATTCTTGTTTTCTGCTTTTAATTGGTGAGTTTTTTATTCTATGGTAACACAGCTTAATATACTTTACTTATATAATACACCAGCGTGCTGCCCTTGATAAATATTTATTGTAATATATAATATTAATATTACCCTTAATACCCTAAGAAAGACCCCTAAACTGTAACTGCAAATGAGAAAGTCATTAAGTAATTCCTATTTTAAATAGAATTCATAAACTTTCAAGATGACAAATTAACTTATACATTTTTGTCAGTACTATGTACAAGTTGTAGTTGTTTAATATTAGTTAAGCTTACGAGAAATTACTTTTGTCAGAACATAGGTAATTAATAACACTTAATTTATAGATAACTTGCTTAGCGTATATAATACCAAATGAGTAATTTGTTTGAAACAATCTCTCTATATAGCCCTTGACCATACATTTTACTCACAGAATCTTACAACTGCTTCTATTAAAGCCACTAAAAAGATATCCTCACGCCAAACCAAACTCCCTCCTGTACAGCGATACAATCTGACATTCGGTTACCCAGATTCCCCCTACGCTTCATAAATCTTGTTATCGCCGCTCCCGAACAACACAAGATTTTCTAGTTTTCTAAGCGCGTAAATAAAATTAGTTAAACCGGTTTTTAATTTACAAATTTAGTTTGAAGTGTATTGTAAATTGAATTAAAAACTAATTATCTCAACTATTGAAGTTACTTAGCACATGAATATTATTATTTAATATGACAATTTTATATTTAGAATTTCTAATGAAATTTTAATCAGGTAATGGATTATAGTAGTTGAGTTGAGGTATATGTTGTAACACGTACGTTTTAGAAACAATATCTCATTGAAAATAAACTTTAAAAATATTAAAGCTAAATTATAACAATATGGAATGCAAAGTAAATGTAATTCTCTAATTCACGTGTTGTATGATTGCTTTTAGGGAGTGAGCTTTTCAACTATAAAATTGCAATATTGAATTCTGATGACCAAATTTGTTTCATTCTGTTCAAACAACAATGAAACATGTTAAATATTATGAATCTAGCAATGTTTGATTCTCTTAACAGTTATTCTAGCAATGTTGCTTTTTAACAGAAATTTATATTCTCCTTTATAAACAATATTAATTATAAATAAAAACATATTTTTTAAATAATATCAATTTGGATATTGCAGTTTCCAAATATATTAATTGCAACTACTAGTGTTTTGAATTAAAAATAATGTGACCTAGACATTTTGGTAAGTACCTAAAAAGCTACACTATTCAATTTTGACAGAGAATTAATATAAAACCACATTAAAAATATAAATACAGAGGGAAGCAGAGGAAAAACCTTCGTTGCAAAAAGCGATAAAAATATTACAGTACATATAACTAGGATTAGAACATTTATAAAACTAACAAGACGAACTCTGACCTACTTTCTGCCAGGCCTCACAATAACAGACATACTCCTTTCCACATCTGTAATAGATAAGTTGCTGGCATGGAGCTGGTAAGGCAGTCTGGCCCTAGTGGTCTGAGCAGTTGGTGAGGCGTGTTCAGCCCATGGGACAGCAGACGGGAGTATTGAATCACCGATGTTTACTAATAACGATGTGGTTGGAAGGAGATGAACTCCTCCACATGGTTTGAGATTTTTTGTGTTTCTGATATCGAATCGCTACTTCATCATAGGACTCTTAGGAGTCGTAATATTGGATGTGATGGTCTGACAACTAGTTGAGAGGACACATAGCTAGAGGACATCATACACTGTGGTTTTAAATGAGAGCCATTGAGTCATCACAGCTATGCCTATCTCCAAAGCATGCTACTATACCTCAAGCACTTCAGAGTAGGCTACGAAGTTCACACGGGTTACCAGTCAATCCTAGGACTGCACCTGACGAGATCGTAGTTCACTACCCAGCTTTACCATCCGTCTCCAAGTCCAGTGCGGGAGTTTTTATGGGAACACTAAGTTGTAAATATTAGAGACAAGGAATTGGAACTTACCTGTATAGGTTGTACATAAATGGGAATGGCATTTCACAAAGCAAATCTGTATTTATCTTTTTCATTTAGCAACATAGGATAAAATCCTCTTACAAAAGACTAGTGCGGATATGTTTTTTCTCGCGGGATAGAACATTTATAATGAGAGGGAAACCCTCATAACTTGCTCACTAATTATAATTTTACTATAACATTAAAAAGCAAAAATATATGTATTTGTTGCATAAAAATGTTTAAAGTAGATACTGCTTATTACCACTTTGGTTATGACATGTAACATTAATATTGTGTTCTAAACCTCGCAGTATTACTCCGCCCCATATATTCTAATATATAAACTATAAAAATATAAACTAATTTTATCATTTCAATTCAACGTTGAAATCTAGGTAAGAGTTAATAATAATAAATATTTTATTGCCTAAACAATATACAAGATTGTATTGCAACTGTCAGTGTTATATGTTAAAATAAAATTTACCATTCATTCACGACAATTGGACTCATTCATACATACAATAGTTTCCATTCTTAATCACGTTCACTCGAATTTAACCAATCTAGCCGCAGTTAATATGATATCTTGTTCGTATCTATAAAGCTATGTAACGATTCAATAGTTTTTTTTTTTAATTACTTTAATCCAAACAACCTTAATTGTTGCCGAATTAATCTACTATTTCATACCTTTGTTTTTATAAGTAGTACGTTGACTCGATGTTGTTTAATCACATAAAGGTTTCTAAATGATTTTCACACCAAAAGGCAATTTAAAATGATTTATTTTTTTAAATTTTTATAATATCCACCTGTACAGTACTGCAGTGAATAATCCAGTTAGGGTTTAGTAGTAGCTCTTAGCGATTCGTATTTTAATTTAATAAAATGTCTTTATTAGAAGTATACTGCCAATTACTTGTGCAGTTATTTAATCTGTACAATATAATTATAAATTCACAAAACTCGTATATTAATTTGAAAGAGATATAAGTAGTATACTTTGGCCGTTCCTGGGACAAAGCACCCGAGACCGGTTCTGGGACAAACCGTGTGAGACCGAATCTGGGACAGAATTATTAGAGAGCGACTAAGAGTTTGAGTATGGGTAGTCAGAACCACACCGCGCGAATCACCACGCATGTCATCGCTGTCCCGCCACCGCGCAGACACCACGCATTTTTATTTACCACAATTTTATTGTGAGTATGTATGTGTTTGTGATTTACTGATCAGATCTAAATAGACGATGTTGTTTACATGGTTGTTCTGGAGCAGGTGGTTGTTTTCTTCTACAAGTGTGATTGTGATCTGTTGAAATCTTTCGTAAACCGCTCCGAAGAGGTATGTAGTGTTTTTCTTGAGGTGATTGAGATATTTTGTAGCCGTGTGGTACATTAGGGGAAAAGGAAGTAGAGGATTGCTGTCTCCAAATGTTTGTGAGAGTGAACATCATGATTGACAAGACTGTTGTTGACAATATTGCAGTGTACCTCGATGACGTCAACGGCTCTGAGATTCGGTGGATTCGATGCAATTACATTTTCATTTGAGTTGAAGTAAGACGATTATTTTTGTAAGTTTGTTGCATCAGATTTTTCAAAACCTAAGAGATCACTAACGGTTTTATCCAAGTATAATTTAATTGGAGAATTAATTGATATTTTGTCACCAACTTTTGTCAAGATCTTGAAATCGTCAGAATTTATACTAAGATTCAACGATTTTATGTAATCTCTGAAACTCTTTTCAAGTTTTTCAATAGTCCAGTAACCACATTGAAGTATCAGTGGTTTCGGAATGAAATGTATTTCCCAAAAATAGACTTTTGCATGTTGCAACAAGTTGTATATATTGTTCTCAGAGTAAAATCCAACAAGAGCCATATAATACTCTGCGTTTGGATCCAAGTGGATGGGGTGTTCTAGATGGAGAGTCAGTACAGACTCAGTTCCAGTTAGTTTGAGTAATGGCATGGTTGCAGTTTTTTATATACTTATAATTCTGTACAAGTTTTAGATGAAGTTACTACCATCATGGAAGTCTTCAAAACCTCTTTCTATATATTTTTTATTTCGTTGTTGAATTTTTTTCTGCATGATGTATATCTTGCCTTCTAATTCACTCAATTGAACTTTGACAACCACATCATATGGCTCCACTGCTTTGCTCACTTGACCAATTCTCTGGTGGTTTTTCAATAGGAAGCTGCCCCATATCTTTTCACCATTTACGGTACTAGTGGGGACAATCTCGATCGCATTTATTATTTTTTCCGATTTTACCAAATGCGATTCCAATAATTTCTTGACTTCGGATAAATCTTGTAAGACTTTTGATACATCACTTGCAAAGCTCAATTATCTCGTCAGGAGAAGGGTCTGAATTGGGTTGAGTTGGTATTGATCCAATTTCAATTTCGTCTCCAAAATCTTTTGAAAATAAAACCACGGTTTCCATGCATTTTTATTGTTTCTTATACTACGAAGAATATGTTCCCAGTCCTCACCAGTTGAATCTCGTCGTAGAACCTCCAGGCACAGATGTCCACAGATAGGAGGATCGTCAAACCCCTGAATACGCTCTGAGTTATAAACCAACCCTTTTGGCCCCAATTACCTGACTACTTCTATTGGAGGATTGACATCGCCATATGAATCAAAATAGAATTTCTTTTCACCACGTTTCACATAACACGTCCAGTGAGTACCACCAGATGAAAGGTCACCAAGATTTACAATACCACGTTCGATATTTGTAGGTTTGTCTGGAAGTAAACTGTCGCATGAAAACACCTCTAAACTCATTAATGTTTAATATACCTGCTAATTTTTCTATTTCACCAAGAGACAGCGGGAAGATCTCTTTTTTTATTCACAGACAACAATGCATCAAGCTTCCGACCAATACGTCGTTTCAAACCCTCTACCCGTTGGATCTTTTTCAATAATGGTGTCTAACTCCTCATCGACTAAACTCTTTAAACCAAGGTATAAACTTTTCTCTCAGTAAAGGAGCCACCTTTCTTCTTATTAATGGAGAGATGAAACGTTTACCTCCAGGAACTGACGAATCCACCATTTCCATAATTTCCTTCAAAAACCCTCCTTGTTTATTAGATACGAGTTGGTTGTAACTTAGAAGCAATTGTAAACCTTTTTTGTTCTTAACAGCTCTAGAAACGGCTTTGTGTTGCTCTCCAGAAAGAAGTATACGATCACTTCCGTGAGACAGCTGTTCATTAGATAATCTGATTACTGTAGGTTTCCGTCTTTTGTACGATGTACGAAGCTTCCTTTTTGAGCTTCGGATAGCCGAACTGTATAATTATGCTGACTTTCCATTCTATACGCTTTCTTATATACAAAACACTGACATTAAAACAATAATTGCCCCCTACTAATGAAAAAAAAAAATTTTTATTTATTTTTTTTGTTTTTTGTAGTTTTTGTATTTGTTTTTTACAGGAATTTGATTATGTTTCGAGTAATATCATATGAGAAATGTGCCTCAGATACAACAACAACATATGCTGTGGTGCCGCTGCTGCCCTGTGGAGATGCAATAGCTTTTACAAAATCTAATTCAATCTGAATGTCACTTCGGGATCTGTCTGTTGTTGGTTGATTTAGATGTGTGTCAATTACAACCAAAGGTGAGTTATCAATTAATTCTTTCAGGTTTACTAACACGTTATTGTTTCCGAAGTTTATTTTTCGGAACCCTAGGTACTGATCGTACATGATCCTGTATATACCATTAGTAATATCAAAAATTCTGCAATTCCTGAGGTACCTTTCTCCATTAATTTTCACAGACACATTTTTGATGTTGCAGCTATCAAATCTACTAGGATCTTTTGCCTGGGTGTTTGTTCTGTTTGTCTGAAGTGCGATTATAATAAATCTAGGATTGTACACATTTCTGTAAACACTTGTAATATCGAAGCTGAACGATGAACCGAACACCCCTCTTTTGTCGATGCATTGCCATTGAAAGAAGTTGTAGACTAAAGCATCCTTGTCACTCAGATGTTTCAAACCATCAATTAACTGGGATTTTGGAAGTGCTGGTATAATCGACTATGGGGACTCGTAACACAAACGACTCTATCACAATTTTTCCATCACCAGGATCCGTTGCTGTGGACCCTGCCCCTTTTCCAGTGAAACAACGCATCATTATCTTCATTCCTATTAAATGTGATTTTCAAAACCTCCCTTGTACATCGGGTAAACGTAGGTGGTCAAAGAACCCTAATCCTAAATTCCCAAGTGTGCCGAGTGCCTCAAAAACTTCCCACCTCCTGTAAACGATGATGAGAAACCACTACTTGAGAGTGTTTGTTTTTCAGTGTTACTGTAACTAACAATCCCCTTTATAGTGCTGGTGATGCCGGGGAGTTTCTACTGTGTCGACCAATGTATTGTGTTTCCTCAGCTCTATTCTTGAAAACAAGAAGGCCGCGAAGTTGTCTACCAGTTTGACGGTAGAGTTAGTTAGAAAATCAGATCCATCAGATTTTTGGACATACTTTCCTTGAATGTGGTACATTATGCGTGAATCATTAAAATGCGTCTCCATGATCCAGTTTGAATGTTGTATTGTTGTTGGGTGCATTGAAAGTTGAGCTCTGAAAACTGGCATTGCAGTTCTATACTCACTCACTTCTTGCTATACCGCTCGAAAATTCAATATACAGTTTCTCCATCACCGGTTTTTACCACTGATCATTGTTTCTAATATATCCTCTTCTTATATATAGGGTAAAAAAATATTTGCTTTCATTCCTTTTATATATCTGGATGGGTACATCCTGATGTTCCTAACCCCATACCGAGTTTACGTTTCAACCACATTCCTCCTGTTGTTGCTAGCCCGACCATACGCTCATTCAAGTCAGCATCATCTGAGGTAACTCTCTCCCAAGCTTTCTTTTGTAATATTTTGTCCGCCTCCCACCTGTCTTCTTTGTTTTTATGATCCCTATACCATATATCATGCTTCTTACAAGCTTCATCGAGGGGATTTATTCCCTTATCTCCCCTAGCAAGTCTCTTGTCAAGCGAGGTGCCGGGCCCACAGTAGTTGTACGTATCAAGATTCCAGTTCTTGGCGCATGTAACTCGAATGGTAACTTGTTAATGATGTCGTTCAAAAGCCCTTTACCTTCTATAACATGTTCAGGCAAAACAGACAAACATATGACTAGGTACTTCAACCCTTTAGGTGTAGCAATTAGGTCTTCCATTTCATCGTGAAGGAAATCAACCACAGACAGTTTTTCATTATGAAAGTTGTTGTTCCCTAGCTTCTTCCTGAGCTTGAATGTAGTGTAACCTGTCAATGAGGTCTTTGAAGTTCTTTAATGTACCTATATTCGACCGGACTTTCATTGTAAACCTTTAA
>NW_025782111.1:0-37050 GCF_021130785.1 Homalodisca vitripennis
ATAACCGTCTTTAGGCGTTAAATTCTACCAGGGTGAGATTCATGAAGTTCTACCACCCCACCTCTACAGCACATTGTACTAGTAAAAATAATGAAAAAATGTTATATAAACATAGGTCCGAAATAACCGCCTATTCGTTTAGCGAGTTACAGCTAGCGCGAAAGATTTCGCCTGAATTCCTGGGTAAAGAGTAAAATAAAGCCATACTGAACTACTTTGGAAAGGTTAATTTAAGTAAGAAATATCGTGGATTCTTATGTATTTTTTACGTGTTAATAAAGCTAATAAAATAGGCTTTCAGAACTGTACTTGTTAAGTAGTTTTTGAGGGATTCAGGGTTAAATGCAAAAAATTGGAGCACGTAACAATGTTTTTTTAAGTTTGATGTACAATAACTTTGTTAAATTGGTAATAAATACATAAAATCAACAAACATTAATTGTAGAAAATTTAATTCTGAGAAAATTGATATAATCAAAGTCCTCTAAAAATAAAACAGAAATAAAGTACCAAAAAAATCGATTTTATTCAGTATAATAACATTACTAGTTTTAAGCAAAATTAATCAAAATAAATCAATAATTGGGCCAAATCCGTACGCACCTTTTTAGTATTAATAGATGTTTCGAAAATGAGGCCATCATTATCAATACATTTTTCAGCACGTTTGTGTATTGCTTTTGTTGTGTGTTTCTTAATTTTTCAGGACTTCCCTGTATCTACACAGCCGAATCCATAATACGGGCAATTAATTCATCACGAGAATTCACTTTTGTCTTGTATACAATGTCTTTCAATCCATCCAATGCCAGATGCAATAATCCAATGGAGATAGTTGAATCTGGTTGATCTTGGTGGCCAAGGGTGAAGGCCCTCCACGACCAAATCAGTGTCCAGGAAATTTGATGATTTAAGTAAGCAGAAACGGCACGTGAAAAGTGGGGAGGGTGCTCCGTCATGCTGGAAGTACAAAATTTTGTCTGAGATGTAAAGGAACATTCTCTAACATCTGCGGCAACTCTTCTTGAAGGAAATGCAAATAGGACAACTCAGCATTTAGGCGTTCCAGGTAATATGAAAGGTCAATCAGCCGATTGGGCAAAAAGGCCACACCAGACATTGACGCTAAATCGGTGTTGAAAGTTCTGTTCCACATACCTCATGTGGATTTTTCTTCTGCCCCGATGAGTGTTTCATTGTGCAAGTTATTGACACCATCCCCGGAGTGAATTGTGCCTCATCCGTAAAACCAAAATTACGCTTGTAGAGTTGATTATTAATATTCAAAAAGTTGCAAAAACTCCAAGCGAAGCGGGACCATCCCCTAGCTGTAGGATGTTGAACCTTTTGTTTATGAAACGGATATTAAATTTGTTTCGATTTAAGTGACCTCCACAACCGTTGACGGAATAACTCCTATCCGCCTAGAATTACGTCGTGTACTTAAAACCTGGACTGCGATGAACAGCATTAATAACAATATCATCATCAAGTTGGACAGCTCGGTTCATAATTGGTTCTAGTACTTGGTAGTGATCCTGTTTCCCGAAGAGTACGAAAAGTTCCTGAAAATTTGTTTTGGTATCTGGAATCCTCCTATTAGGGTTTAAACGTAGTTCATATTCTTCTACAGCAGCTCTAGCATTACCCTTTAACAGTAAACCAAAATTTAAAAAACCCATATCAGCGTATATTCCTCTGATGTAAATAAGTAAGGCATTTTTTTCGCTGAATAAACAATCGAATTATAACTCACAGAAAAATTGCATTTAATAACACGATTTCAGAGAGAACCCCGATCTCCTGCTGTAGCTTTGAAAAACACCACTAATAACACAGTTCTTAACGTAACAGTACAGAATACCATTTGTTGATCAGCTGTTATTCGTGCGTTTTACCAACTTAGAAATTAATAAAACAAAAAACTGCCATTTCGATGATTAGTAAACAATAATGGGAAAATGTTTTGCTTCATTTAATTTTCGAACATTTGATGTAAATTTTTTATTAAAATAAAAAACATAAAACCGTAATAAAAACATGATATTTTTATTTACAAACAAATTTATTTAACAGTTAATCTTGTTTTCTCAATTTATCTCATCACTAAGGGAAACAAACATTTTGTTTTTGTTATTATTTTTAACTAACTACCGTACGGTATTTTTCTTTACAGCTAGTAACGGTTATTATACTGAATAAAATCGATTTTTTGGTACTTATTTCTGTTTTATTTTTTACTTTGATTATAGTCAATTTTCTCAGAATTAAATTCTCTATAATTAATGTTTGTTGATTTTATGTATTTATTACCAATTTAACAAAGTTATTGTACATCAAAACTTAAAAAAACATTGTTTCGTGCTCCATTTTTTTGCATTTAACCCCTGAATCCCTCAAAAACTACTTACAGGTACAGTTCTGAAACCTATTTTATTAGATTTTATCAGTAAAAATACATAAGAATCCACGATATTTCTTACTTAATTAACCTTTCCAAAAGTTCAGTATGGCTTTATTTTACTCTTTGCCCAGGAATTCAGGCGAAATCTTTCGCTAGCTGTAACTCGCTAACGAAGCGTTTTCGGACCTATGTTTATATACATTTTTTCATTATTTTTACTAGTGCAATGTGCTGTAGAAGTGGGGGGGGAGAACTTCATGAATCAACCCTGTAAGTATATATATAGAGAATCTTTGGATTTTCTCTATCAGTAACGTACTTTAGAAACGTATGCATATCTTAGGTACATTACTATATGAAAGGTTCTTATTATATTTCCGACAACTTGCTGAGTTTTTCTTGTTGCCTCAATACAATTTTATGCCCATTCATTGACCTTTCTAGCTCTAGTATATTCTTGTGCCATAAATGGAGTTTGTTTTGTTTTTCCCGATCTAGGAAATATAACTATACATGTGAGTGTCTGTGATGCTTACTTATGTTAAAAAAAGACAGAAAAATAATATGGGTTTTTATAACAGTCTTTAAATCTGAAGCAAAAATTAGATAGTACCTTTGTCTTTAATATCAACATCAAACTACCGATCAAGCACTGCCATACTTTAATTATTTGTTAAAATTTACATTTAAAAATATAGTGATAATTATTCAAAAAAACTAAAAATTGTTATTAGCTAAATGAACTTACGAAAATAAGTAGTGTTTTTACTTTTAAACTTACTGAAGACACATTGAAAAAGGATATTGAATATCATAAAATACAAAGAAATTTAAAATAGTCCTTGTATCGCATTTATAAGTAAGCATATGATTGTTATGATTGTGACATTATAACTACAATGTTTACATAGAAAACTGTTCTGCAATGCATTTTCTGATGAGAATCCAGCGAGGTCAGAGCTTAATGTGGGGAAGGGAAAAACCCCATCCTTAGTGCGCCGCTAGGATAACAATTTAAAACCTATGTACCCAAATTTCTTGTCTCTCTAATCTTTCTAACATATATAAAAAATGAAGTTGTCTTATTTTATATTGCCTTGATCATAATTTACTAATATAAATTCCAGTTAACATTACAAGCTCGTGTATCCAAACTAGAATTCTTGGGAAAACGTAATATAAAAAAGCTTTACACATTTCAACGTTTCGTACTTCGATTATTAGAAATAATGTTTGCCACTTCTATAAAAAACATGTAGTTTTAATTATTCTATTCAATAACCACGTGGGGAATATTAGCGATATTATTTTGACTTAAACCGTGTTTAAACCTCTTATCAACTGTATAACTTAACTAGTGTTGCATAATGTAATCCTGTTTGAATTAGATCTGCACTTTAGTCCCTTACAAATATGTAATGTCATGGCTTGCCTTTCCGACTTGACGTTAAAACTTCAGATATCATATATTTCCTTTCAATGGGGGAGGAGGTATCTGTGGTAATCCCTTCATTGACACCTCACAAATCCCTTAATCCTCTTCAGCTCGATGGGATCGGATCGACGTGTGTGTTGAGTTATCATTGGATTTATGCCGTTTAAAAACTTAATATATAAATAATTTTTCAATACTTGTTCTATATAACTTTAATATGGGAAAATATTTTATTATATTTATAAAAATACTATAATATAATATCCGCATATGATGTAAACCATTTAAGCAATCATCTGGTAATCCTGGTAGCACAATAATTGTAATTACAAAGTTGTTTTTAATAAGCATTTGAGTTACTTTCATACTTTATAACGGGATGTGTGTAAAACTGGTTTTTTTACGGATTACGTCGTATTTCGTGATTAAAGAGATCATGACTAAATACAGTTTCATTTCTAAAAAGACAATGAAAAAGGAGTCCTATGATGGTGTGTGACTAGCCAATGGATTTTTGCTAAAGCATCATTGAAGCTCTCAGTAACTCTGGCACAATATTTAAAGTCTTTTTTCCGGTCTTGTTCTTCTTTGTATGATTTTATATTTGTTCGTCAGACAATCTTCTCAAGTCTATATATTGAAGTGATCTATTACTTAAAATTTTTGCCATCAAATTTAGCGAAACCTGTTCCATGATGTGGCGTGCTCTTTACCCTACTTCTTAACGATCCCTAATACTTGTTTTTTTAAAATCTAATCACCATTTATAGTAAAGGCGTTATTCCCGTTTGTTTTTTTTTTTACTGATTTTCAGCCCTCTTTTCCTTTGAACAGAGTTATTCTCGTGTGGTGCTCTGTTTTATCAAACATATAAATTATAAATTTAAAAACTAAAGGAAATATAAAAAAAAAAAAAAAAAAAAAAAAAAAAAAAAAAAAAAAAAAAAATATTTTACACCTGGAAGATGGACATTTATTTTTTCGGAAAAAATTTAATTCAAAGCAGTTAAAACTAAAACGTATACGAATATTTATATTCAACCGGAATGTTGTTGTGCCTTAACACTCCAGCGAATATTTCAATCCGGAATGAGTCAACAATAGGATCGTGTGTTGGTTTAGTCGGTGGTATTTTTGTCTACAGAGTTACTTCGGTTAACTGTTTCTGTCCTAATATATTGTACAATAAATGTTGAATATAAATGTGTATTTCGAAAAATAATTTGTTTATACTTGCAATTAAATTATTTTCGATGGCCGTTCAAGTAAATTAATAAGTGACTTTTTACGACCTTTTTTGCCAAACTATTGTGAGTAAATAAACAAAATACGAATAAGTGGTACGTCTAAATTTGGGGCTAATTATGAGTAATGTGTACGAATAACTACAATGTTTAAAATGTGTTCAACTAAAGGTTAATCAACATGTATTGGAATAATATCTGTTATTCAAAAATTAAAAATTTTGAAAAATCATATTAATAATATGACAACTTAAAAGTAGTAATTAGTAAGAAGATATTATTTAAGTAATGAACCATGAAGGCTCATAGAATATTATAACTGTTCTTAAAGTATCAAACTTGATGTCCTCTAAAACCAATAGAATAAACATATTTAGTTTGTACAGTTCAAAGTATAAGAAGCCAAATGTATATCCTAGAAATAAAATAGATAATTAATCATGGTTTTACTAGTAATTTAACGGTTAGGCGAGGAAATTTACTGGTTCCTGAAGTAAAAACACAACATCAAATACGTCAATTCAAATTGAAGAGTAATACTGTTCGCCAAATTCCAATTTTATAAAATCATACCTAAGAAAATACGAGTTAAATGTTTTTAGAGTACCACAGACGTTCAAGAATAATCGTAATGGTTAGAATAATGTACATATATCTTGTATTCCTATTCATGTAAAATGTTCAAAGGATACTTTAGGGTGGCAGAAATAAGGAGTGTACACAAATATATGAGACTATCCATTATGTTCAACCTTTAATACTGATAGGGGGTGCGGTTTGAACATTTAAATTGACCCCCTTCTACCACCTTTGAAAAAGGGGGAAATATTTGTATCCTTTAAAAAGTCCCAACAAAATTATTTTAATAGGTATGGTGAAGATTGTACATCTATAATCTCAAATCCGTATGGTATATCCAAGCGTAATCATAACTTTAATTTATACCTTGTACATATAAATTTCAAAAACCTAATTTTGTTCAATAAGTGTAAAATTCGGTCTTTTAAAAATTCAACTTAAGGTTTTTCAGTAACATAATTGAGTTTTGCCTCTTGTGCCAAAAAAATTTCAACAAAAACTATCTTCGATCAAAAAGTATATAATTTCTGCTTTTTTAATTTGCTTTATCACTAAGATATTTCAAGTAACTCAATAATATTTTTTCAGATCAAAAAAGTTTATAAATTGCTTACTTACAATATATAACTTATAGTTATAACATAACTTTATTGTTTATGCGCACACTTTCAAAATATGATGGAGTGTTCTAAACTTTTTCAATTAATAAATTTGATATTTATTAAATGTATACAGCAGTTATATGAAGAACGCTTAATGTTAATGATTCGGTTCAATAGTCGTATGGATTGTGAGAAATTGTAATGCAAATCTTGACATAAACAGAACCAAATGAACTATTATAACGCTGTAAAATAATAATTTCACTCGTTTTTGTGTATAAACCTGTTTTTAACTACACACGTAACTACGATTCCTTACATAATGCAAAGTTACGGCTTGGTCCTTTCTGAAAGACTGACGTAACCTCAAATTTCACATATTTCCTTTCTTTAGGGTGAGGTGTAATCTGAAGTAATCCCTTTACTGACATCACACAAAATCCCTTGACCCTAATTTCCCCTTCAGCTCACTGTGTAAAATTTTTTATATTTAATTGGTAGATCCCATCGTTACCATGAGTAGATAAAAAATGTTTAATATTATACAATTTTTTGAGTAGTCCCAGTGACAAAATTCTTTCAAAATGGCATTTTATTATTTTCAGTTCATTTTCAGAGGTTAAAAACACGATTTTCCTGACAACAACTAAAACTTTAACACGTTGCTTTATAAGCAGAGATTAAATTTTATTCAAACAGTTTTATTATAAAAAAAACTATGAAAAAAAGTAATGGGCAAATAATTATCTTGCAGTGCTAACTGCAATGCATAATGAGTACCTTTCTTTTATTTGAGTTTTCTCATATTTTTCTGTTACTAAGACTTGTAAGTAACTGTGGAGGATAAAAATATTAATTTATTCAATCAGTTAGAATGTGACCAGACCACACTCGATCGGTTTTGTGCACTAATAAAAGAAAACCAAGCAGTGTGTGTTGTGTGTGTGTGTGTGTGTGTGTGTGTGTGTGTGTGTGTGTGTGTGTATGTTTTATTACACTGCAGTATTCTTGTACTATATACAAAGTAATAAATAGTTATTTACTAACGCATTTAGTAAAAATTTGTAATGGATTCATAGTAAAAATTATATGATTTTGTGTTTTTTTTAAATTCCATATTCCTTTTTGTCATTGTTTTTTTTAAACCCTCTCGATCGTACCTGTTTTCCATTAATACTTTAAACGTAAGTTCTGTTGATAAAACATTTATATTTGAATCACAGGTAAAAGTATACTGGGTAGAATAAAATTAGATACAGCACAAAAACATATTTATATTCAAAACGTGTACTTCCTACTTTTTATCACTCTGCATGAGACGTTTCTACAGACAAGCTCTCAAATAGTGTGTCAAATTTAAAAGAATATGCAGTGTTTTATGCAACGAAGCATTAAATGTACAACGGTCTAGGACAGATAAACTCAGTAGCAAACGCGAATCTACCTACAGAAACTAATGAAGTTTCCGGGTTTAAGGAGGAAAGGAATGGAGGGACAGGACATTGGTTGGATGATTACTTCAATTGCCTCTTTCCCGGAGTAGCTCTTGCTGATTGCGGGTTGTTTCTGTGATTGTCGTGGAAGAGGTTCTGATGATGGTCATGTTTCATTTTGTATCTCCGTTTCATAATTTCTTTAAATTTTCCTGTTACAGACGTCCTTCTCAAATCTTTACATGCATATATCCCACTTTTCTCTTCACATATTATCCTTTTACTTTGGGTTTTTATTTCGAAGCAATATGTTTAAGCTCCTCCATAAAAATTATTAAAATTAGTACTCCATTTTTTCAAATTGAATGAAAATCGGCATGTACTTGGGGTTTTGGAATATTATATATGAATTTTTTAACATTTACTATAATATTAAAGAGCTTTAATACTGGGATACTGATGGGAAAGAAGAAAAATATTAATACAAGCATTTTAAATTTAAGTTTTTAAAAAATAATCAGTACGTATAGATTTTGCATTGCGAAATACTTTTAACTCTAAAATCTTCATCTTAATAAATATATTTCCTTATTACGTACTAATTATAAGATGTTTAAATGAGAATTTTGCTACTGTATAGTGGGTTACCAAATATACAGAGCTTGAAGGTCATCGGCATCGATAGAAAACCGGTTATAAAGTTTCTTTAAACGAGCTATGGCTTGTGGAAGTTACATGAAAGCGGAAGTTTACAAAAGTTACGAATTATAAAAGCACATTTATATATTAACTGTACTAATTAAGTTTATAGAAGAGCACAAATAATGCTCGACTAGGCCTTTTTATTGCACATTTTGACAATTTCGTCGTCATTCAGATAGTTACAATTCAATTTTTAATGTAATTAACAATTATATATTTTTACTTTTTGCTTATTTTAATACATGCAAGGTTTTCAGGCTTATGACGTGGGAAACGTTGTTTGTTAAATGTATTTTTTAACGGTATATTTAAATGTATATTTTACGCAGAAAAAGTTTCTGTTTTGAAAAAAATAGACGTTAGTTAGGATTACTATTAATGTCTAAGTTGTTCTATGTTTAATTTAGTTTTTCAATTACCTGAATTTGTGGGAATTCGTATTCCTTACTTTTTTTTGGTCTCAAGGTTAATAGTTAAACTGTTTACGAATTAATGAGCCTGTTTTAAATAGAACTTGATCTCTTGCAATTAGTAAACTACATTTGGTAGCGGATTTGGCATCATAAAACTCCATTTCTATCTAAACCTTGGTGGGTTTTCTACTATTTAAAGTGACATACAGGATATGATTGTAATAAATGCATAGACAGAGAAAACACCAGGAAAGTTAATATTTGTTAATTAGAGTTACCATAAACTCCAAATATTGGCTATCCATGAATAAACCAAGCTCATATCGCCGATATATTCATGAACTATAGTCACTCGTACTAACTACCTGGCCAATAGTGATTAGACTGGTCCAGCCGTACAGTCAACTTTCTACAGTTTATACATCAATAAAGTTCATTAATGGAGCGCAAATACTTAGTACTTAATTTACTGTAATGGACGTTATACTAGTTCAGATACTAGCTTTTATAATCACGCTTCATATTTGACTTGCAATTAACCATTCAAACTAAACTAATGCATTATACAATGTGCTTATTTTTTAAATGGAAAAAAGCATAAAAATTGCACGAAAACTAAGTATTATGTGATTTGTTTTGATTATGATTTCACGTGGGTGGTTGAAAATATGGAAATTGGGTAATGAAAGATAGAGATTAGAAGGTTAATAGGCGTATACAAAACTTGTTTACTTTATAATCTTCATTACTTTTTTTAAACAATACTCTATTTCTATACTATAGGTGTAACATTAAAAAGAAATTGTAACTTGGAAAAAATAGAAAGTAAAACGTGTACGTTTCATCATAAGATAAAAGTTTATCTCGTTCATCGACGTCTACATTGAATCACTGTGTTCATTTATTCGAGAGTTATTCTTGTTTTTAAATCGGCTTTTCCTAAAAATACAAGAAGTATGGATATCGATATGATATAAAATATATCGATTTAGAGAAAGATTATGTCTATACTACAGGATAAAAATTAATAGTTTAGAAACCACCTACTTTAATGTTTCATTAAAATTTGATAAAAATATTTTGAACGAACACGTTATGGCCAACATTTCCATCAAGCTTACCCTGACAATAGTAAAACCTACATATATGAGCCATGCCGAAACTTAATACTAAAGAGTAATCATTGATTTCTAGAAGGTTTTTCGAATATTAATATATCTTAGAATATATTTCTGAATTTTTTAAATCATTATACATTACGTGTACTTTTTATATACAGATGTACATGTTATATTTTTTATTTTTTACTCCAAGAATACTTTATAAGTAGATAGAAGTTTCCAGTCTTGCGAGAAGTTTTATAAATGTATAAAACTTCTGTATAGCAGCTCTATAAATGCTTTTCAAGATGTGAACTGAACAGTGTAATTCCCATCAGTTAGTTGATGTAACTGTCAGAGACTCAAATCATGTTTTTTAAAATGAAATTTGTTTTTAAAAATGTTGGTGTATGTTGATAAAAAAATTGATGACATTAGTACTCAGGCAACCAAGTTTTTCAACCAACCAATCATAACATTGTTTTTGTCGAAAAGTGCATCATACGTTTTGACCGGTGTTTATGTGACTATTAAATTGAACCTCAGCTTTTTAAAATAACTTCATCAAAAACTTTTTACAAGTTCTTACTTCCAAAAGCTTGTCCTACTTCAGGTAAACGCCGAAAAAAATAAAAGAATAATAAATCATGCCTTTATAAGTAACGCCACGTGATTTGTAATTCCCTATCTCAACCATTTTATTTTGTGGCTTATACCAGAATTTAAATAATTTAACTATATTTGACTTATATCATAAACAAACAACTTTTTGTGCTTTAATAGAATCTAGGAAACACAGAAAGAAGGCTTCTGGGACACGTTTCTCGTTCAGTCATAGACAGATTTATGGACAAAGCCAAACTGCAACTTTAGGTTTGCTTAAGAAATTACAAATATGTTGTGTGGGTTACTACCAGTAGCTCTCAGTGTGTACTCAGGCTAAAAAAATCCGTTTCTGTGCTTATAATTTATTTTTTATTATCACAGAACAATATCTGATGAACCAATAAAAAGATATTGTCTAGATCTTGTTCATAAAATAATCAGCGACCCTGGACACGGAACCGACAAGTCAATTTGGACCACTTACCTGTTGGCTGAGCAGGGTCGAGACTATAGCAAATACGTAGACAATAAACCTCATAATTTCAAGTAATATCTGTAGTTTATTGCTCTTTATATTCAATTTAATATTTATTATTTGTTTATTAGTCTATTAATAACGATTTTTGATTTGAAAATAATGTGGATCGAAATCCACTCATAAGGAATATGTGTGTAAAATCTCGTAAAACATAAAAATCTATAAAATAAAAATGTCTGCAATGAAGTACCATTGACAGGTATAGTTTTTGTTTTTTTTAAATAAAGAAGCTTACAACTTTCCCTTCGTCCTAAAATGACCTTCGAATATAAATACAAGCCTTAAGATTATGCAGATACGATGATATAGTTTGGGGGTATTTTAAAAGTATTTGAACACATTAGTACTATTCAACCACCAACCAAGTAGCAATGATTTTTAATAGAAATAATATCTTGTATTAGTAACCACGTTAGAGCATTTTAATGGATACCAAAAAAAGCATATTTTTAAAGAGAATGTAAGAGATTTGAGTATGCTCATCGCTAACCACTGCATATATTGTGTGTCCAGGTTACCGATGTAGCGTAATCTATGTCAGCATTTAAATCTTGCGGTATCGCCACATTTAACCTATATTGGCGCAGTAAATCGTTCACGTATTGGAAATAACAGTGGGGAGGTTTTATAGCCACTAACAACCTTCATTCAAATTTTAATATGTTGTACACATGTTAGAAAAATATTTTTTTTTCGACAGGTCGAATTTGAATTTCAGTTGCAGTTTGAAATTTATAAAACTGTTTGCTATGGTTGTCATATCATTGCGTAAAAAAAATAATTAGTGTTATTCATATTGTTTAATTCTTTATTTATTTATGTATTAATTTTATTAGTATTACTGTACAATTTAACAAATAACTTACTTTTTTAAACTAAATGTTTATCAAAGTAAACATTTTATTTTTAAACACAAAAAGACTATGCAGATATGATTATATATATATATATATATATATATATATATATATATATATATATTATATCTCAATTAACATTGAATCACAAAAAGTACTTGCTCCGCCGGGAGTCCGAAACCCGGATCTCTCACTTGCTGGGTGAATGTGCTACCATTACACCATAGAGCGCTTACTTTTTCCGATTCAATTATTTTGTATTTGGCCGTATCTGTCATATATGCGTTTAAATAAGCAAACTAACATATGATCGGAAGACCAAATACCTGTCAAACGACTTTTATTTACATTAAATATATATATATATATATATATATAATATATTTATATATTATATATAGTTATTGGGAGTATTTACAAGTATTGAAGTCATTAGGACTATGTAATAGCAGCAATCAGACAGGTCTGAATATTTGTATATAAATATTTTGTTTTCATGGCCATATATGAGACACATAAAAAGGAAAATAATGCTTTAAATATGTGGATGTAAATTAAGTTTTGGTTTGGGTATTGGACTGGAAACATGATAACATGCGAGAATTGTTTATGCACATCACTTCCTGTTCTGCTCATAAAATAACCTTTACAGTTTACACATTGCATTAGTTATACTCTGAATCCCGAGTGTTGCAGGTCAGTTTAAATTATTGTACCATTCAACTTATGGACATTAAATACTTTTTGTTGTATTTATCTGTAAATAATCCATAATCTAGTTATGAGATTTACTTGGAATTGTAGATAGAATCCAGTATACTAAAAGGGTGAATAGTTAGTAAGTAACTTAACTTTTACGTCAAAGTTAAAAGTTGACTTCGGACAACAGTAAAAGAGAACATAAAGATATCAAGTGTGCCCTAAAATTCTTCCACTTCCTTGTTGTACGATTGACTTTTTCCGGTCTTTAAGTGTCTGTCACCGTTAATGCTTTCTCCAACAGTTTCCTTACTGCTTGGACCTTCTCCAAACCAAGATCTAAAGGTAAACCAACCTTGCTCGCCATAAAAACTTATTACAAAGAGCGTAATTGTATTATTGTATATACAATATACAATATATTACAGCGGTGTTATTGTATTAACACCGAGGGTTAATTTTAGTTTTCTTGTTGTTTAAACAATCGTTTAAAGCTGGAAATAGAATTAATTCATATCTACCTTATATACCTAGCACCTAATCTCATGGTCTTGCAGTCTCTGTTGAGTACGTGAAGCAGTTTCAAGTCTTGTGTTAACCTTTATAATCTTTGTTTGTTATAACTATTAAGATAAATTACCTTTAAACCAGTCATTAGAAAACGTTCGATTACTCTTACTATTATAATATATATAAATTTTTTCGATTCAATTATTTTGTATTTGGCCGTATCTGTCACATATGCGTTTAAATAAGCAATTTTTGCGATTCAATGTTTATTGAAATTAAATAAGGCTATTGCCATTTATACAGTTTAATGTGTTTATATATATATATATATATATATATATATATATATATATATAATATATATATATATATATATATATATATATATATATATCTAATATATATACAACCGCATGTGTAACTGACTGACTCACTTACGTATACTAATTCTAACCTACTTCCAGATGAGTTAGAGACTTGAAATTTGGTACACAGATAGCTTTCCACGTGTAACCACCAGGAAAATCCCGAAAAGTGAGAATTTTTCATTTTCAACCCCTCAAAAAAAATTCCCAAAAAATCGCGCATTCTTCACCCCTGCAGGCATTTTTTTGTAAGCCCGATAGCGGGCGAACCGTTGGAGCTAGCTCGGATCTGACGGAAAATTCATGGTCAGGAATGAAGTGAACTACAAAAAAAGGTCTAATGACTTTTTGCTCTATCTTCCATGGTTAAGCGACAAAACGCTCGAACATTTGAAATTCCAGAGATTTTTTTCGATAAAAATAATGTTTCAAGCCCGATAGCGGCCCGAACCGTTGGTCGTAGCTCAAATCTGATTGACCCATCAAATTAGCAAATTGCGCGATCTACAGAAAAGGTCCAGTAATCTTTTGCCCTATCTCGATTGGTTTGGCCGAAAAAACGTGATTATGTACAATTTTGTTGTAACTTTTACGCGAAACTTTTGTTTTTGGGGTCGATAGCGGCGAAACCATTGGTCGGAGGTCAAAAATAAGACTAACGTTTTATTTAGGAAATAAGATGACCTACAAAAAAAGGTCCAGTGACTTTTTACTATATTTCCCTTAGTTTGACCGCAAAACGCGATTAAGTGAAAATATTGGACATTTTCGCCTAAAAATTTACATTCCGGGCTTGATAGCGGCTACTAAACGGTTGGTCGTAAACTCAAAAACAAATTTTAAACGGGATTTAGGAAATCACGTGTGATCTACAGAAAAGGTTCAGTGACTTCGGGAGTTGGCTGAGCGTTAGCTAAGCGTCAATAGTAGATAGGGACAGAGGAATATTTATTATGTTCACAGACACAATACCCTCTAAAAAAGGCCCAAGTGTGTCATTAACCCCCGGTAATATTAACCCCCCCCCCCGGGGATTTCCTGGTATGACCTGATAACCTCCTGTACATTTCAACCCCCTGATGTGTTAACCCCCCCTGGTAACATTAAACCCCCCCAGGGAATTTCCTGCCATGACCTCATGTCCGAATTTTTACCAGTCACCAAATCTCTTAACCCCCCCCCTGGGAAGATCCTGGGTATGACCAGATAACCCCCTGGAGACTTATCCCCCGGTAACGTTAACCCCCCCTGGGAATTTGTTCATATGACCAGACAATATCCTGACGAAATTAAACCCCCTCTTGTCTTAACCTCCTTAACATTAATCACCCACCCAGGGAATTTCTCGCCTTGGACTAGATAGTCTCCTGGTGATATTAAACCCCCTGTTCGACTTAAAATACTGCCTTGAGGTCGGTTTTTATTATGTTTATACTAAACAATTCAAGATAGCTGACCCGTGCAGACTTTTCTCCCGAGCTCATTTCTGGCTAAACCATAGGTCGTAGATCAGATCTGAGGGTACAATCGAAAGACAAAATTAAATTTCCAACAAGAAAGGTCCAGTCACTTTTTGTCGTATCTCTAACGGTTTTTTTAACCGCAAAAATGCCCTCAAAGTCAAAAGTTTTTACGAATCCGGAAAAAAATCTATGAAAAAGGTCAATTTTTAAATCCCTTGTCATTTACTTAATGTCCGGACTTAACCAGTCACCGAATTCCGCTTATCCCCGAATTTGCAAGCGTTTACTTTGGGGGCCTGGGGGCGTAGCCCCCAGCGAGCCGAAGGCGAGTATTATATATATATATTCCAATCTATGATTCTTATATATATAAATTTCCAATCTATGATTCTTATATTTAAACAGTCAATAATTCTTATTGAGATGTAAGGTCGGTTAGAGCCTGCGTCTAAGGATTTAAAAAAAATACATAAAAATTCTTTAAAATTGAATAATATTTTACATCTTTTCTATATCAAAAGGGATTCCAATGCACGACAGATGTGTAAGTTGGAAGGTTTGTCTATAAATAGAATGATGATGTGTTTTTATATATACACTTGCATTTTAAACATCTTGTTGAAATATTATTTTGGAATTACAAAGAGTATGTCATTGTTGATATGTGTACAGACAGATGAAAACACCAAAATCTTACTTTGCCGAATTTGTGTTGTTGAACAATAAACGTGGCTTTTTCAAGATTATTCTTCCAAATGAAAATAGTTTTAAAATTTAAATTGATATGAAATTCCTACTAATCTCGCGTTTTCTTAAAAATCGTGTATATTTTACCTCCATGTAGGAGTTACGACTGTTGTATATCAAATGTTTAACATTATAACAAAACTTATGTTGTCTCAAACTAACAGCCTAGTACAATATCAATATAATTTATTATTATTATTTAATTTTATAATTTATAATTATAATTTAATTATATAATAATTGAAATTATCATTATAATTTATCTAATTGATTGATGGACGGCTAGAGCCAAAAAGTAGTCCATTTTTTCCATTAATTTAAATTTTTGTTTTTCTCATTAAAAGACAGACATTGTCATTTGTCAGGGCTTATATCAGTTTTATTCCATGAAACTGGAGTGAGTGGCGTCTAAAAGAAATTCAAAATAGTAATTTTTGTTCCTAAAGATTTATCCTGCCATACATTTTTAACGCTATTATAGGATTTTTTAGTAACGTTTTTACCTTTTTTAAAGTTTATCATCACTAGCATTTATAATAAAAAAATTGTATATGGAATATAGGACATTTGCTTCCAATTTAGATATATTTTAATGTAAATATATGAATTAGAGAAGAATTAAACGTCGTTGCTTGCGGAAGCCGTTTTGTTAATACTAAAGGAAAGCTTCTTTGGGTAAAGGCATTTTCATGTGGAACAGGTTTACGATTGATTTTATATTGATAAGAAGGTTTGTGGCAAACTTTGCAACTTTATTTTATTTTAGGGAATGATGATTAAAACTAGTTACTTAGGTATTGCTACATATGTAAAAATATTAAATAATAAACTAACATACAACACTGTAAATATTTATTGCGATATTCTTCCTTTCGTTATATACACACTTTATATAATGCCATTTATAGCAAAACTTTATAGTTTTCTGTCCTTCCACATTATTGGATGTAGGTATTATTTACGGTTGAAATTTGAGTAGTATTTTAACAGATTTAATGTAAAATTTCGTAAATTTATAATCCCAAATAATGTATGAACTGGAGGCCTATGAGCAGTTTAATTCTCCTGGTACCATTTTAAATGTTTCTCTTCCGTAGACAGATTTTTGAACTTCATCAATTTTAAACGTGATATAAATAACAACTGTTCATTTGTTTGATACATCTTAAATATTTTTGAAACAAAACACCACTTTTATCAAGCATACAACGCAGCTTACATCTTTATACAGTTCTTTGTAAATTTCTAAACATTTAATTTTGTTCTTGTTCATTTTATCAAGGATTCTACTTTATTTCAAAATATTTTAGTATAGATTTATAAAGATATTGCATTCCAATGTACTAACTAGAATTATATAAAAATATATTCAAGTTGTTTTACTACAATGGCAGTAATAAAAGTCCACAAATTTATTTTAAATTTTAATGCTTAAGGCTATTATTTTCAGTAGTCCAATATGCAATTTATCTGACGCTTTTGTCGATTGAAATGCCATTTTTATCTTATATATTACGTTAGTATTCTCAGATTATTTTAAAGTAAATGATTATCAGCCCTTTCGTGCCACGAGGATATGATACTTTACGTCATGTAATGTTGTCACCTTTTTACTGGCTACAGTCTATAGCTCATTTCATTCTCTATATGTCTTGCGGACAAATAGACATACGAATATTATGCAGAAAGACCTTTACATTCCTCAGGCAGACAAAACAGAAGTTGTGTCAGCCTATTGGCATCAATGTCGCTCAGGAAAACTCAATGGTTAAACATTTACCACCATAGAATTTACTATGTATACTATTGTATATATAGAAACGAAGTTCCATGCAAAATAGCAAGTTTGAACATGAAATATTTCTTCATATATCTTGCCACATGATATATTCACATTTGTGTTTATCATATTGGGTTTCATATCAGTTTTTAAATACTATAATTTTTTACACCATGTAACCAGAAAATTATTTATTTGTTAGGATAGTTAACATACACGCGTTAACTTTCTTACATGTTATAATCTCGTGTGTTTTCCTGAGGTTAGCTGTAATTTTTAGGATTCTTTACCAATTTATTAATGCTACTATTTTCTCGTTGCCATCATGATTACCAATGAAAAATATTAGCAAACACTCTGCAAAATCCCATGACGTAACATGCACGATCATCGAACTCAGTGTTTCTCATATAGAAAAGAAGTTCCGTTAACAATTCCAAATCTATAGATCCGTTAGACCTCGAGATATCTTGAGAACAAACAGACAGAAATGAAACTTTTACAACCCCTTGAGTAAAAAGCTAACAAAATGCAATTAAAATCCTGGAAGTACTTTAGGTTAGGTACGTAATTCACACTACTTTTACTAGTCGACATCGTTTAAAATCTGTTATTAAAATTGTAAGATTTTAAAGAAGTCCTTTTATAAAAACAACGTAAAATTAGTGTAAAATATAAATCCAGAATAAAATCTTTTTTCTTTAGTTTGAAAAAGTGAAGTATACTAATAATTTATTTACATACCGTGCTATAACCAATCTTTGTTAATCACTGGCCAGTGGCAGACGCCATTCATATTCCAAGTTTCTCATGGAGTTACGGTTCAGAACTTTCATAAAAACATTTTGACAATACCGTCCAAACACTTGACAGTTTTAACTTCTTATTAAGAGATTATATATTTGTGGCTAACACTAAGAATAATATTGAATATAAATGGTTTAATGAATGTTTAGTTATTTGTAATATTTTAAATTATGCTGTTTTAAATTTTAAATAGATAATTAATCAATAATTTTTAAAATATATTTTTATATTGAGCTGTGTAAGTGGTTTATTATATGTTTGTAGCACAAATGGTTAAGGCTTTTCTTCAATACGAATATTGCATTGTAATGAAAGTACCATTCATGTGCAGTTTAAAAACCGTCTTCCACGTGTACTAAGTACCATTTGCAACATAAGTTAAAATATTTGCATATTAAACGGATATAACCTTGATAGCAGGATTACCAACACGAGCAGAATATCTATGTAATGCCCCTGCTTATAGTAACGACGGTCACGTGATACAATAATGGCACCGCAGTAATGGCTTAAAACGTATTTATAAGTTGGGTTTGTGACTGCGAACGAAATTAATATTGAAAATGTTTCTCCTGGTTCTAAAACCTTTCTAAATCTATAGGATATGTATTCTCTCTATACAAACACATAACGTAGTAATTTTAAAAATATATTATAACTATTTAAAACTGTAATTCAAATGATTATGAAATGTATCAAGAGATAAAGTGACCATCACCCACATCAGATATGTTTTATATGTAATTTAAAAAAGATATACCTACGACGTCATTGTTATTCAATGAAATTGAGTACAAAACTGCGGATATTTGCTAGTTTGGTGATATTAGTGAAACCTTAAAAAATTACATTGTTTAAAAGTTAGAGGTAATAAGAGAGCATATGACTCTGTCACTCTCTCTCTCTCTCTCTCTCTCTTAATCTGATTTCTCTGAATGGAGATTTTTAACAATTATAAAAACAATTTTAGAAAAAAAGTGGTTACATAGTAGGGGAAAGAATGGTCCGTATGGGGACTTAAAATGTCGGTGAGATGGGAGAGGTACAGAGGAAGTACTAGTTCAATATAAAATAAAATAAATAGAAAAAGAAAAGTTAGATATTTTATTATGTTCTTTCTAAACTATTGTCTAGTAACCGTTTGCTACGGGATGGAAATAAAATTACTGTATAAAGAAATGAAGCAATGAACAAGTTTAGAATAAAAAGGGCGGCAAACAATGAACACTTTAATGACGACCACAGAAGCACTTTACAATCAGCACGAGTTTCTCCAGGAAGGAGACAAAACGATGTAATACTGCTACAACAGATCCACTCTTCTCCAGCACAACCCTAAATGCTACCACATCTTCATTTACACAACATTGTGTCATAGACAGTTTTGTCTCAGAGTAAAACAGCATCTTATCACTTTTTCTTCTTTTCTGATTGTTATCTCAGCTTCACAGTTTCTCGTTGGTACAGTTATAGAGTTGTGTCACAATACACCGTTTCTGTGACATTAAAAAAAAATAAATTTCATCTTTAAATTAGATAATTTTAACTGCAGTTTTGAAGATTTTTAGAAAAAATTGGCATACTGATTGAAGTTCTATGCATAACAACCTACCGTTCTATTGTACCGTAGTTGTAATTATTTATGCTGAATCGCGGTAGGAAGTAGGCTCTTGTTAACTAGACGCGGTGCGTGGACATTTGTTTGTTGGTTCGAGACCGGTCAATCAGCTGATCGTGTTATCTACGGTGAAACGTTTCCGACCCGGCTCGCTGGAGAGAGAGAGGGGGAGGAGTGCAGTCTTGAAGCCAGAACGAGAAGGTGCAGACGTCGAGTAGAGAAAGCAGTGTTTCTTCCTATAATCCTATAGTTTTGGGATCTAGAGTAATTTTTTTATCGCGTGTAAATTTAATTCAAGTTTTTAATTTTTCTTCAGTGCGTATTAAATCCCTATCAGCCTCCGTAATCTTCAAAGTAGTAAGTCCCGTACCAGCGTTTAGTTAATATATTTTATTTTTATACTGTTGTAATTAAATTTCTAAAGTTTCCCATCTTACAGAGTCTGAGAATTTAATTCAGTTTTGGAAGTATTGTGAATTAAATTTGTGGTCGTAAAGTTAATATCAAGTTTTGTGTTATATTGATTTTTGAGTATTTGAAAAGAGAACTTTTTATTTTATTTTATTAATTTAAACCATTTTTGGAGAAGTATACATTTTTAGTTTCATTTTAATTTTAATTCATTTTTGATCAGACTCTTAATTAGATTTGTTCGATTGTGTGAAGTTTTGAAGAAAATCGAATCTAAAGTTTGTAAACTTTGTCAAATTTTGAGGTGAACTTTAATCTCGGAATAAATCAAGTATTTCCGAAAAGTTGTTTTGATTTACGAAGTATTAGCTCCATATAAATTTAATATATGTATTATAATAACGGTATACTATTGTAACTTCAGTACATACAGAATTCAATTAAGAAGTAATTTCAAGTTTGACGGCGTCTCCGGACATGAAACTAGCTGTGATGCCACATAAGACAGTTTTCTGCAAACTTAGCTAGAGGAATGAACGAAAATATTAGGAAAAGGGTATAACTTCTCAAAGATAGATAAGTACCCTTCAATTTAACCACATACACGATAAAAAAAACCTAAAAAAGAGATGATGAGGAGAGCGTCAGCGTTATTAGGCGGGTCAGTGAGTACGTCTAAGTGATCGGAAGCAAAGCCCACCGCATTTTCTACTGTTTCTTCTGCCACGTATTTCTGTTTGCTACATTTTTGGATACGGTGCTACGTCAAAGCAAGAGGACTCTACAGGAGTTATGGCGATCAGGCCCTTACGGTCTCAGTACCCCTTCAACAGGTTAAATAAAAGTTAGTGAATCTTAAACTAATGTTGACCAATGATAGCAGATAACCCTGTTTTCAAATCTTGCAAAAAGTCTCAATGTATTCAATTTTCATGCAATACGATTACAGTCTGTGATAGTGCAAACATCAAGCGTTTGAGAAAAATATTCATTGTTACGATACCAAAAAAGTTTAAAGCTATTTTCATGAATATGTTCGTGATCTATTCTTTTAGTTTTTTTCGAACAATGCGATAATAAGTACAACAAATTTTACGAAAGATGGTCTTACTCGTCGATATATACAACTATATAAATGAGGCGTTGAGTGTCATGTGTCGGCGGAAGTCGATACGTCATTCACTATCCTGTCAGTCAAGCGCACATATTGCACTGTATACTGCACACAGACGTGATTGACATGGCCTGCAATAATCTTCGTGTTTTATTAAACCAAATTTGTTGTTTAAACCTTTAGATATATCAATATAATTTAAATAGTAGAACATACCGCATGTATAGTATGCGTTTAACTGTTCCAAAAGAAGAGTAGAAGACAGTCAATCACTTTCCAAAATTAAGCGTTTAAGTAATCAAAGTAGGTCTGGTTATTTAAAACTGGCATTTTCAATAGTTTAGTGTTATACGAAGATCGATCAGTCTTGACGAGGCTGATGACCTCACTACTGAAGAAAATTAAGATAATAAAATTACAGATTTTTTTAGTATAGTGACTACAAAATCATATTACAAAAATAATTTATTGTACTATTTAGGTAGTTTATTGCTTTACAGTTTAAGTGTGCTCAAAATTAAGTGTGAAGAATTATCAATTTTATTGATCACTGACAAATGTCATTTAAATACATACTCGGTAAAAAACTGAAAAAGAGATAATGAGAAGAACGTCAGCGTTATTACCCAACTTACTCAATATTAATTCTGTTATCTCAAGGAATCAAATCCACCACATTCTCTACTGCTTAGATATTACACAATTTACTGTTTTTTTTTTTTTTTTTTTTTTTTTTTTTTTTCAGAGTAAAGTTAATTTGAGCTTCTTCAGATGAAATGAACGCTGAATTTAAGTGTAAATGCACGATGCAACCCCTACACAATTAAAATTATTTTGGATTCTTGTTTGAGCCTTAGCAGACAGTGATTAAAAAAACAATGTATCTAATACGGATTTTGGTGAAGATGCCCATGAAATAAAATTGTTAAAATCTATTAGTTGCTTAATTTAATTATTTGTTTCAATAGAGCAAAAAAAGAAAAACCTCAACTGTAAAATCGAAAAAATTATCATTACTCAAACTATCATTACTGAAAACAGTTTAAAAGTGAACAAAATCGTTACCTTTCAACAGAATAAGTGTAAGCAATGTGAATTTCCAAGACTAATAAATGAATTAAAAAAGAAAATTGAATCTATTTTCTTACTGCTTTTATTGCTTGTTTGTATCCATATTCAGCGCTAACTGCATTATTTGAAACAAGTGTGTTTTATTTATTGTGTTTTTTTTTTTCATATATTTATCATTTCTTAGTTTTAAGATAAATAAATGTATACCATAAAATAAACATTCTTAATATTTGGAAAGCGTATACTTAATAAAATAAACTTATTGGATAAGCGCTAGTGCAACCCATTACTCGAGGATAAGGCAAAATAGTCTTTCTGTCTGTATGTCTGTCCGCATGATATCTACAGAACGAACCAATCTACTGACTTTAATTTTTACGTGAACCATGCATTAGGGTGAGATTTAAAGAGTTGAGGAAGTTATGAAGATTTTATAAGATTGTCACAATCATACGAGTCCTCTCGTGAAAAAAACCTGTGACATGGGATGTTAAAATCTGAACTATTAATCTTTATAATACCACGGTTTCTGTCATTCCCTGTAATTAGATATTGCTTTTATGTACCTTATGAACAAATGATATTGAACTTGACAAGATACCATCATTAAAAACTATAATTTTGATCTTAGTTTAAATAAATTGTAATATTGGCTTAGCGTTAGCAAAGTCTATCACTCGAGGGGCTGGAAAATTCATTTCTATCTGTCTGTCCACACGACACCTCAAGATCAAACTTACCTGTGTACTTGAAATTACCCATGAAGGTGTATTTCTATACAATTTGTCATTAGTCTGTCAAGGGGTTTATACATGGCTTTATGTGTGATTGTTTGTCAGTCTGTCCTCAGGACATGCCAATAAAGAAGTTAGGTATTTAACTGAAAAACTTAATGGAACACCACTGTAACCTGTTACACATATTTGCTGTTTCCTTTGAATTTAACAGTTCTCTTATTATTTATGAGTTCTCTAATATAAGTTATGAGAATAAATCTCATAAATATCCTAATGGTATAACTATTGCATGTAGCCACTATGTAACTAAGTGGAAACTACCCTTTTTCATATGTAAAACTTCGAGCTGATAAGTTTCACATCAGGAGTATGTAGACTTTAATTAAGGTTACATACCCTGAAGTGACATAGATATTCTAGCATTGGATAATTCTAGTCAATAATGAATTCAAATACCCTGAAGCTCCTGAAGAAAAAACAAAGTTTAGAATGGATATGGAACAAGCTGTAATAAATTACGTAATTTTGGAATTTACGTAATATTAGTAAGCCAAACTTCCCTTGTAATGACTCGAATATGTGTGACTCGACGTACGGAGTTCTTTCCAATATACAACGGATATATAGGGTAGTCTATAGGATATAAAATGTGTTACACATTTTTGTCTTTAAGTATTATTCTGTTTACTACTGTATGTTCAATTTTTTCCAAGGAGACAAAAATACTTTTACATTTTGGTATTTTTGTAAAGAAATATTAAAAAAATAAAATTACATATTAGAATATACATTTTCTGCGATTTTAATGCTCTACACATGCGCAAGAGAGGGTGTATGGACTAACTCCTGAAGTCGAAGTGTCCACCACAGCAGGCTTTTATAATGCTGGTATTGAAAGATGCTGAATATTTATTACAAATTAATAAGACATATCAAGGTGCAATTTCATCAAACAAGATATATTAAGATAGTATTCTTCTTTTGAAAATAGCTTGTTATATAATAATCTGTATTGCCGTTTTATCCATAACTAACACGCTTCGTTTCTTAAAAAGAAATCAGTGCAACATAGCACTCAAAGAGACTGAACAGAACTTAACGGAATTCTTTCTAACCAACCCAATAAAGTAACTTCCATCATATGTGTTTCCATGTCATATGATACAAATATTTGTTTACTAAGTGATTATCTCGTGGCCATCACGATTTTTGCAATGAGACCGATGTACAATAATGCTAAAATTTATATGTTTACTTTTAATATTGGCCGGCTGGCCAAAAATTCACTAGAGTTCTTCCATAGACCAATAGAAAACTATGCATCAAGTATAAAGTCTCTAAAACCTTCTATCAAGAATTATTTTCCTGACGGACATTCAGACAGGCGAACAAATAAAGAAATGATATTACGAACTTGATTTTTGAAGCAACAAATACAAATTATATAATATACAGGAAACACTACAAAGCAGTAACATCTGATTAAAGACTACGTTAAATCAGCTGATTTATATTCTGACAGCTGCAAGACGGCTCAGGGGCCATTTACATTCGTTACTTGAACCAGGACTCCATGAATTTACTGATTTGTATTAAAGGAAAAAATGATAATAATTTCTGTTCTAACATAGGCTACTAAAATAATTATATTTTTGGTATAACGTACTTCATTATCTGTATTTTCATAACTGTTATAGGCCTTCATATTAAATGCGATTTTAATACAATATGATACACTTTACACTGTTATTGTTGAATATTAGATAACTAAATAGACCCTACGAAAGTTCTGAATCTAGCCTTTAATGAAGCAGAGGATATCATACGTAAAAAACGTATCTGGCTACGGATGGATGTTATATACTTGTTATAATAACGTTGGTTCATGATATTGCAGGTACATACTGTTCACTGCACTACCATAACAGGAAACAAATTATATTACGCTTTTGAGAGCATTTTTGTGTTTTGTTTGACTTGTGGCCTAATTTAAGGGGTGTTATTATTTTATATTGATTGCCTTATTATAATTATATATTTTAATTATCTGTATAAATAATAATACAAAATTTGAATAAAAATTATCTTTATTCTAAGTCTATGAAAATATTCTTATGAAAAAGGCATAACCTATTGATATTCTTCTATCATAATTATAACTTACTTATAATTCACCTATGTGCTGTATATGTGTTCTTATCAATGTAAAAACAATATGTACATGTTCTTATTCAGAAGTTCTCATACATATATAGATAAAAAACTTTAAAATAAATGGCTAAAACAGTAAAGATACATAGTATTTCTTAACAATACTGCATCACTTTGACGCAGTTCTCATTTAAACGTTGCTCAAAACGTTTAAATCTTATACTTGGTCAAAAACGGTTGACACAAACAGATATAAACAAAATGCTTAACCATTTAAGGAGGCGTTTAGAAGGAGAACTCACTCCTCTATTCGTTCGCTACTGTGTGAAGACAATATCAAACTTTAAAATCTTTTGGCGGGAATCAAGCACATTTTGTGAATGTATTCAAACAATATTATTAGCTAATATTTGATAGTTACGTAACGCGACGTCTAGCCCCCCACCACCACCCACACCCATATAACGGTGCATTACACGTAACGAAAATCCTCCCTCCACTTCAGGAGCGATACGTAATTTAGAGACGGTCGCTAATGGCACTTTAGAGAGCGCTGTTTATTATACCATGTTGAAAAATTACTGGACTATGCGTGGTTGTCCAGCTCTTGCATGCTTAGTTGTGAGGTTCATTGTAGCACTCTAGAGAGCGCTGTTTATTATACCATGTTGAAAATTACTGGACTATGCGTGGTTGTCCAGCTCTTGCATGCTTAGTTGTGAGGTTCATTGTAGCACTCTAGAGAGCGCTGTTTTATTATACCATGTTAAAAATTACTGGACTATGCGTGGTTGTCCAGCTCTTGCATGCTTAGTTGTGAGGTTCATTGTAGCACTCTATAGAGCGCTGTTTATTATACCATGTTGAAAATTACTGGACTATGCGTGGTTGTCCAGCTCTTGCATGCTTAGTTGTGAGGTTCTTTGCAAAAAAAACGGTACTCACAAATATCATAACACTCTAAACAAGCTCATTCATCACAATACCCTTAGGTCGAAATATTGGACTGAGCACAGTTGTTTTGTTGTTCGGACATTTGTCATGTTCAGTGGCTGGGGAGAGACGCATGCATAACGTAGCACTCTAGAGAACGTCGTCTGTCTTATTAACTGCGACACAAACATCCGTGTTTTCTGAATTTTAATATGAAATGCAGAATCATTCTTCGAATTATTTTTAAAAAGTCATTTTAAAATAAAACTAATACATATCATTATCGCGAGATACATTTTATTTGCTATTGACTACACCAAAATTATGTAAACCTGATTGTTAGAAAAATCCTTAGTCAAAGATACATAAAAAGATGAGATGAACGAAACTATGATTTAAAGGAAAGGAAAGCCCATGTTAAGACTCACTCATTAGACACTAAATAGAGCTTGGGGTTATTTTGTCAGCAGTAGGTAGACATGAAAAAATAATATATCGTTCTTTATTTATAACTTTCATTTAAGCCAGTGATTGTTATACATTTAATTTTTAAAACAGTTTTTATTATGAATGTGTGTACCTATTCACGTTTAAACCAAATAATGACAGCTGCCTTTACATTAATATTTAATAAACGACAATAAAGCCTGAAAATTCAAATAACCACTCGTATTAAAACCTCCAATGATAATTAGTTTTAATTTCAAAGTGTCAGATTATTCCGCTACAATCAGTTTCACGGATTTTATGTACACATAAGCGCAAACCGTAGATAGATGAAATAAAGTAGAATAATTAGCTTGTAATATGATGAGCTTTATAGTTGTCTAAATGAGTTTATATACAAAGTAGTTGCATGATATAATTATTAACTCACATTTACATTAGATCTAGTTTAGTACTTTGTTTTCCTTCCATGGAATATCACTAATATAAATACGTATTTTTACTATTTCATTCAATACCGATTACATTTTACCTGGGCAATACACAAGGGAAAGTAAAGTAACAACAGATAAAAATTGAAACTTTTATTTTCGATTTTTTTTTTTAACTGAGAGATTACAACCAATAAAAGTGTGATGATAAGTTTATACTCATTCCTTTTAAAGCAAAATTATTTTGAATTTTTTAAATCTAATAGTTTAAAAAAAAATATCTCTTAAAACACGAAAAACTCAATGCTCGTATTTATAGATAAACAATTAGTACAAAAGTGTAAGCTAATGGGCGAATGTATATTTTTTTGAGATCCCTCATTTATAAAAAGTGAAGTATATTCCTATGTAATGATGTCACCAGAAGTTAGCTGTTCTGCCAGTACCGAAAACTGTTCATTAAACACTACGCCACCATGAAGTTTCGCAGTGGATTTGTCTGAATTTTTCAGTTATATAAGATGAAATTCTCGCTTAAAAACCAATTGCTATGAGTTTGGGTGGTATCCAGATCGATTGAAGGTAAGCAGATAGGGTGTATTCAACACTGTAAATGAATAACTGCTGAGACCGTGAGTTTGACATTAACTGCAACAATCGTCGATAAAAATGCAGCATTGATATCGATGATGACCCACTTGCATCTTCAATTACTGCATTATATGCAATTTTCTTTATATACTCCATCACGTACGTCCATGTACTTAATAATACATTGTTACTTCAAAAAATACATCAGCAACGACAGATACACCAAGTAAACAAGAAAATGGAAAAACAACATAGAATAGATAGTATAAAATGTCTATGAAAATTAAAGATTTATAAACATTTTTGAACTTAGACGTTATTCGTTTAAGGCAAACAGAGTCTATATTCAGTATAACGTATAAACTTAATTAAATAACTAAATAAATGTCTTAAACAATTACAAAAGAAAAGCAATTTAAACTAGAAGAGTATGGTATAACTTCTTCTTTAGAGAACAATAATTAATCTTACTTGGATTAGAAAATAATTATTTTAATATTTTTGCGTCTTTTAATGTTATTTGTTCGTATACTTACATTTTTAGCTCCTAGAATAATTTCATGTTTCTTATTTCATACACATTATTGTTTATTAATGTACTTGTTCAGTTTACAGTCTACAATCGATATTGCAAATTAATTATTAATTCCAAACTAAGTACCAGGAAACAGATATGTAAAATTTTCTACTCGGACATTCCAATAGGAGAAAACAAAACTTTGACAATGACGTCGGCTATTGTTTGCTGAATCAGCTGTTTCTTTCAGCACCGGAAGTTCCTCATTACTGCGCCGTTTGACTTCCATGAAATACCTTTCTTGGTATTCATTATTTTTCTCATCTCCAAATCTTTACTTCGTACCTTCCACGGAAATGACGTTAAAATTATAGTTCACTAAACTATGTTTTATTGTATTAGCTAACCAATACCATTTTATTAATAGTTTGGAGCGTTTATTTTGATTGTTTTATCTCTCGACGTGAGGACGGTCCCTTGTACTGTGTGCATTATTTAAGCCTTAGTCCCATTTTGGATTTCTCAGTCAAAAGTAGGCTATAAATATAGTATAAAATTATCTAAATATTCTCCATATTTGATACAACAGTTACCCAGGATGTAGATTAGTTTGTGTAATCTACAACTGTAAAAAGTGTTTTAATATAAACACGAGATGTTCTTGTTTGCGTTCGTTGTGTTTCTACGAGTGCGTGTGTTGTCATTATCATTACCAGCCTTCAGAAATTGTTTTAACCAACTCTACTTAAATCCCTAATTAACAGTCTACTCTCTGAGGTTCTTAATTATAGTTTCAATGAGAAACTTCATAGAAGAACTCAATAAAGACATTCCTACAGCACACGTCGAATATCTGACAACCGATTAGTCCGATTACTTTTTTTCGATTAATGGTTTCTAAGTTAAGAGATTGAGAAATTGTATTTAATGTTAGCCTACTTAGTAAAAAACACTTATGATGTAATATGATGGAACCCTATGAAAGTTTTCAAACTCAATTAGTACATCAGGTAAAGTTATTTCAGTGTTCGTTATTAAGAGTATCAAAGTTAAAGAGATTGTTTCTTATATAAGTTTTTTGGAATGTACGAACATTTATTTATTTGAGGTTTGTTTTTTGACGACGGAAGGATTGTGAAGGAAAACAGGATTTTCCGGAAATTTGTCATCGTTCAGTGATACAAAAAAATCAGTAAAAACTACGTTTCGAGATCTGCAATCTGATCTCTTCTTCAGGTAAATAACTAGCCTAACAAATAATTACAAAAACTAGGTTAAGATAAAACAAATTATATCAGAGCGTTGTGACACGCGAGATCAGGAATCACAATCACCATGTTGTCTGTAAACTTCACTAACTCTAAAATATGAACTTAACATAAAAACTAAACGCAAACACTAATTAATTAAAACGAACTACAGAATACACGTCACAATAGGTCTGAATTCACCGACCAACAACCCACGACTGACCAAAGGCCAGTATTAAATGGCGATAAGGAAGGATCTCTCGATAACTTCTGATGAAAATGTCAACATCTTTTTTGTGTCTAAATTTACGATACGATTTTTTCCGATTTTCAGATAAAGTTGTCCGATCTTGCTCTCCATATAAACTTTCCTCGGATTTCAACAGATAATTTATAAAAATAATATTAGCCAAATTTGTCCATCTCTTCACGAGAATAAGGTTTAGAAACACATTTAGTGATTCATACTTATTTATTTACCTGTAAAATTTGTTATATTTTTTATACTTATTATAATTCAGTGATGGTTCAGAGTTCAGGCAGTGCGGATCGCTCAGCTCTTATCTCTCTCTGTGTCCCTTTGCAGGGTTTTAAGTTCGCGATACTGGAGTTGTGTGTGCGTTAACTATCGTAGTTAGTGGATCACTTGGTGGAGTTTTAATTTCGCAATTTGTCTATATTTTTATTAATTTGTTTGTTTATTTGTTAATTATGTCGAGTCGTGGCGTTTGTGTGAAAGGCCGTCACCGGTAAACACACCTAAAGTTGTTGTGTGCTGACTGTGGGCGTTTGTTTCATGGAAACTGTGTTAACATGAGCAAAGTGGGATATCGAGACTCTCACTAATGAGGACATCGCCTGGAGGTGCAACCCATGTGCTGCAATCCGACGTCGCAGTATGAGACTGGAAGTACAGGCTTGAGCAAGGTAAACTGTCACTTGAAGATGTCATGCAGGCAATCAATGAAATAAAATCTGACCAGAAAGTAATAATTGCTGACTTCAATTAAATCACATGAGAGCCTTGACACCAAGCTCGCTGAAACTGCTGCTATTTTGAGGAGCCAGGTGGATGAAATGAAGAAGTATAGGGAAGGGATGGAGAAGTTGGAGGCGGAGAATAAAGCGTTGAGGAATGAGATTGCTGCTTTGGAGACCCGCGTAAGAGGAACAAGAGATGTACTCCAGGAGGAACTGCATCGAGATCCAGGGCATCCCTGAGGAGCCTACAGAGACTGTCGACGACGTGGTTGACATCGTGGTTAAAGTTGGGAAAGCGGTTTAACATGGACATCAACGCCACGATGATCGACGCTTGTCACCGTCTGGGGAAGAAGAATGATGCGGCTCGCAGAGGACCCGTGGCATCATTGTGAAGTTTGTCCGTCGGCTTGACAAGGAGGAACTCCAGAAGAGGAAGCATCAGAAGAGGGATCTCTCAACGCGGCATCTTGGAATGGCTATGGACTCCACAATCTACCTCAACGAGTCACTGACACCTTCAAGGAGGAGGTTGTATGCGCTCGCTCGTCAGGCGAAAAAAGGACAAAGGGTACAAGTATGTGTGGCACCGGGGAGGAAAAGTTTTCCTAAGAAAAGAGGACAATGCACCTGTCATACAAGTATGTAACCAGGCTGACCTTGAAAGGCTTTAGTACTATTCTTGTATTGTAAGTATGTATTTAATTATTGATTCCATAACTTTAATTTGCTGTGTAATTGATGAAATTAATTATGAATTTTTTTTGTGACATGTATTGTAATATTTTAGTTTTAATTTTTCTCTAAAGGCAGTCCAAAAATTTTATTAATAATAAAAAAAAAAATTGAACTTAATTAATGATACTAGTTTTGAAGAGATAAATTGTTTCGATAGAACTTTTTATGGTTATTCATCAAAATATTCGCAGCATGAGGCATAACTTTGATAGCCTACTAGTACACCTATCTTCTTATAAAAGACGACCCGATTTTATATTCCTTTCCGAGATATGGATTAAAGATTCCGAAGCGAATCTGTACCAAATTAATGGCTATACGCTATTTTTTAAAATGTAATAATAAATATAGAGCTGGTGGGAGTCGCTGTCTATGTTCATGACTCGTTTGTTAAAAGTGTAAATTTTATTTCAACTACTAAGTATTTTCAAACAGCAGATGTCTTATCGTTCTCCGTTAAAATTGATTCATATGAATGGTTTTTATGGCTATATACAGGTTGCAACATTATTCTATTCCTGCGTTTTTTATCTGAGCTACAAACATTTTTAGAAAATGAACTAAAATTAAAAAGAAGTGCTTGTATAATTGGTGACATGAACATTAATTTACTAATCAATAGTAGTGCAGTAGGACGATTACGAAATGTTGATGGCTACTAGTCATGGATTTGAGTCGATGATCAATGAGCCTACAAGAATTGCAGAGCGTTCTGAGACATGCATTGATCATGTTTATGTTAAACTTGCCTGCAAAGACAAGACAATGATCAGTGCTGCGGTAGAGCATGCTCACATAAACCGACCACTCGCTGACAGCCGTGTGGGGGTGGGTTGAGGGGGGGCGCCCCTCCTCACCCGGTCCTCGAAACAGCTGATAGCACAAGTAAAACAATACCGCATCAACTATAAATATCTTAACGATGTTCTCGACCAAACTGACTGGGCACAAGTGTATGGAACGGAAAACGCGTCTGATGCTTTTGATAAGTTTTATGATTTGTTGCAAGTTGCGATTAGTGCAAGTAAAGCTGAAATTGAACTAAGAAATAAATGTGTTAAGTTGAAAACCTTGGATCAACGATGGAATCTGTAAGCGTATCATATTTAGAAATTAAAACTGTTTAAGAGATTTAAAAAGCACAGAAACCAACAAGGTGACAGGTTTAATATTTTTTTCATTCGCTTTCGAAATAAACTGAACAAAGACATAAAAGAGCTAAAAAATGCTTATTATAAAAATCTGTTTGAAAAAAGCAAAGGTAACCCAAAACAAACTTGGAATATTTTAAATGAAATAACTGGTCAAAAAAGTAAACAAATGGATTATTCATTGGAAATAGGACAAAATGAAATTACTAGAGATCCTAAAATAATAGCTGATAAAATTCAACAACTATTTCCTAACGGTTGTTGATAGCTTAGCCGACAGTATTGAAGAACCGACAAATTGTGAATTTTTGCCTTATGCCGGGTCATTCCCTAAGAATTACGAAATGCGTTCTATGTTTCTGGAACCTGTACTCTTACAGGACCTGCAAGACGCTGTCAACTCATTAAAGAATGGCAAGTCTCCCGGATTAGACGGAATTAGTTCAACTTTAATTAAACACACATTTCCTAAAATTTGTTATGTTCTTTTATTTATAGTAAATTTAAGTTTTCAAACAGGAGTTTTTTCCGGAAAAATTGAAGTCAGCAGTTGTTATTCCGATTCACAAGAAAGGCCCCTCAACAATTTGTAGCAACTTCCGCCCTATCTCTTTGGTTTTCTACCATATCTAAGGTCTTAGAGAAAATTATGAAGCGAAAATTGATTATTTTCCTCACTTTGACGGAGTTTTTTAGTCGCAATCAGTATGGGTTCAGAGAGGGCGTGAGCACCGAAACTACACTTTTAAATTTCATTGGATTGATATCTGAGGGACTTGACCAAAACAAACATGTTAGTGGGCTGTTTTTGGACATAAAAAAAGCCTTTGACACTGTTGATCACGGAATATTATTGGGAAAAAATGTTTGACTGTGGGATAAGGGGAGTTGTTTTAAATTGGTTTCAAGATTATTTAAAATCTAGAAGACAGTGTGTAAAAATTAATGGAGTTTTCAGTGCAATGGGTGAAATTAAGTGTGGTGTACCTCAAGGATCAGTTTTAGGCCCTACTCTTTTCTTAATTTACATCAATGATCTTTGTAATGCTAGTCTTCAGGGTAGTATAACTTGTTTTGCTGACGACACTGCTTTGTGTTATTCCAGCTCCAGCTGGGGTGATATAGAGCTTGCTAATGAATGTTGATCTCAAAGCGCTAAAGTGGTGGTTTTGTAAAAACAGAATGGTTCTTAGCCCTGAGAAGACAAGTTATATTAATTTTTAATTTAAGAGGTCAAGTGCCTTTTGACGCCGGTGGTGCAATTATTTATAAATGTTTTAATTGTCTTTGCAATAATTCTATTTGCAATCTATCTTGTAAACCGGTTGCAGAAGCAAGTGAAGTTAAATATCTAGGCGTAGTGTTTAGACAGAGAATTAAACTGGAATAACCACATATTAGTATTGGAAATCTAAATTAAAAAATTATTTACGAGTTTTTTATTTTCTGAGGAATTTTTGTGACAAAGAGATATTACGTCTTTTTTATTTTTCATTGGTAAACAGTCGGTTAGACTATGGTATTTTCGTGTTGGGGAGGCACTTACAAGACAAAGCTACAGCCTATTTTGAAACTTCAAAAACATTTTATTAGAATTATAGTAAACAAACCTAAAACTGAAACCTCATTCCCTCTATTTGTCAGCCTTAATATTTTACCTCTAAGATTTATGTTTTGTGTACAAAACTTTAAAGTTGTTCTAACGATAAGAGTGGAAACCTACCGGAATGTTGACATTAATGAGTATAGGTTTAAACTTCGCAATGCAAATAACTTTAGAACACCTAAACCACAAAAAACATTTTTTTACTAAAACTTACTTTTTTTTAGCCCCAAGAATATTTAACAAAATTCCTAATGAAATAAAATTTAAAAAGTCAAAATTCTGTTTTTTGAAGACATTAAAACAATGGTTTTTTTTCTTTCTGCGACATTGAGGTTTTAATTGAGGTTCAGGAATAAATGAATTAAATTTTCATTAATTTTCCAAGCATGGTCCACAAAATTTACCCTGAAATAGATTCCAGTAGCATGTATTATCTTACACATGATTACAAAATTTCAATAAAATAGCTTATAGAGACTTTTTTCTTTTTAAATTTAACTGTCTGAACTTTTTATTTTTTTTTAGTTTTTAATAATATAATTACACGGTGTCCTCTAAACAGGCTTGCCTTGGAGGCCCTAAATTTTCTCAGGATTTAAAATATTGTTTTATATGTACATATTAAAAATGTTATTAGTTTTTCTTCCTCTAGTTGTGTATTTTGTTAGCTTTTATCTGATGTATACTTTAATTAACATTCATATTGTAGTTGCTGTAATGTACATAGTAGTTAAGACCTTAACAATTTGGACAAAGGTTTTTTTTTAGTTTGTATAATATGATATTTTTTTTTTCTTCATTAAGGTCAGACCTGGGAGAGTTTTTTGTTTTGTTTTGTTTTTTTTTTTCACGCTCTGTAACTACTGTATGTATTTATGTTATCCTGGGAAAATAAATTTATTCTTATTCTTAATTTATTCTTAATTAATTACTATATTATTATTTAATGAGTATTATACATTTAGTAGATCTTGAGGTATTTGTAGTTAGTATTATTATGCCATCCTGTATAACTAATTTACTCTAGAATTATATTATGGTTCAGGGTTATTACGTTACGTATATATAAATATTTAAATGGGGATTGCCGTGGGTATAAATAAAATTAATACAAGTGATATTTATAAAAAAAATTGAAATGAAGAAATATATTTGAAATAACTTGTTTTATTGAAATTTAATATACTCAAGTTCATCAGATTATTTCTTACAATAGGATGTCTCCATAACTCTCCTTTGAGCTCCCTTGCAGGGTGATCCAATTGTCTCATATTTGTAAAGTTTTGATAAATATTAAAGTGCTGGAAGATTTTATCTCTTTTTCAATACAGTTAAGTGAAAAAACAATACATTTCTTTATTACTAAAGTGTCATAGTAACATTTATTAAGAAAACTAAATGAATCGTTTCAACTATTATATGAAAGAAAAAACTGTTCGTGCAATGCAAAGCTATCGGTCATTTACGAAATTACGCCTGTCGCAGTCAACTTCGTATTTCTTTATGGAGTTTTAAACTGTATTTAATTTGGAGTTTATAATAAAATTCTTTACCAAGTCTTTGGTAATGACTTGTACAAAGTCAAAAACAGCAAAATATTCTGATCCAGCTCATGTAAGTGATAAAACGTTTTGGAAAACTGGTTCAGGAATTCATTATTTTACAATGCATTCACGTTTAAATCAAATTAATAATTTAAGGTTTCATTAACAATTTGGGTTTCGTTGCTGTTTGTCTCTGTTTTCATATAAATTTTAAAATGTCAGAAATATAAAACGATGGGGGTATTATATGAAATGTTGTATGTAAAACAAAAGAGTAAACATTTAGTTTGAGTTGCATTACCACTTGATGCTGAGTTCTAGAGGTGTGAGTTCTGTCATGAATCAACAGAAGTGGATGCTGTGTGGTTAGGTAACTTGTTTAAGGGCTCTCAGTTACAGCGTTGAAGGGCGGGTGGTTCTGGGGGAGGGGTTTGAAGTGTAACGAGGAGGAGGGGTACTTCCATCAACTTCTGTGATGAATGTCTCTGCCTTCTCGATTGATCGCTTTCATCGCGATTGACAATAAATCAAGATGAATGAGTCGGTTGGATTCGCAAGTGCATATGATGATGTAAATTTTTATTTAGAGGCAAAACATGTACCATAACATATACTGCTGTAGATAAATATGAACTGCAATAATATATACAAATTATATAAGTTAGGCCGTGTGTTAAATTTAAATGTAATATTACGGAACCAAGTAACGATGACCAGGGTTGGGGTGACCTCTTTCTCCTTTGATGGATGACCTATGAGGATTCCTTATTGGGCTTGCAAAATGTTTGTCTGAAATAAATTGCAAACTATAGGTTCGAAAATTTGAAAGACATTTTTAAACCCTAGTTCCTTTGTTTACATAGTGCCTTTCCCATCCAGATGTGACCACTCATACAACAATGTATTTTCTTTATCACTGTACGTAAATTTAATTATACCGTGCCTGTTGCAATCACTCGTACGACAGGATTACCGAAAATAAATATTTTTCCGATAGTGGCCTCTACAATCCAAAAACAACCATAACTCGAAATAACGTACATGATAGGTACCTTAATTTATAAAAGACGCAATACAGATATCATTAGTCAATAACAACTAATAAATCGAAAATGTCAGCCGTTAGCATTTGTATGTTGTCTTTGCTGTTTCACAATATGTACAAAAATTACACTCTTAAAACAAGTTCTATACAATGAAATAAACTTAGAAATTTGTACATTTAGTGATACCTATTAAGGTTTATGGATGTTGGACATCAGAAATTCTAAAATTGTTTACTCCTCAGCTATTAGGCACTGTTGAGGGAAACGGGAAGCGGCCTTAGGTCTTTTTATATGCGATTTGAGGATCGTGCGATGACAGTAAATGAAATTCCAACCAAACCAATCCCACATTAAATGCTTATTATTTTTTAAATGTTGTAAAACACATAGTACTTAAAATTCATAAATTCAACATTTTTAGAAAATAAT
>NW_025782112.1:0-35917 GCF_021130785.1 Homalodisca vitripennis
TATGTCTGCTTCTGACTGTAATGTCTGCAATGTTCAAGGATAGACCTGTAAGCCGCTTAGTTACCACTAAATGGTATTTTAGGTCCGGCACATCAGGCCGGGGCTGTTAAAGAACCTTTAGTATAATACCGTCTTATGTCTGCTTCTGACTGTAATGTCTGCAATGTTCAAGGATAGACCTGTAAGCCGCTTAGTTACCACTAAATGGTATTTAGGTCCGGCACATCAGGCCGGGGCTGTTAAGACCTTTAGTATAATACCGTCTTATGTCTGGTTCTGACTGTAATGTCTGCAATGTTCAAGGATAGACCTGTAAGCCGCTTAGTTACCACTAAATGGTATTTAGGTCCGGCACATCAGGCCGGGGCTGTTAAGAAGACCTTTAGTATAATACCCGTCTTATGTCTGCTTCTGGCTGTAATGTCTGCAATGTTCAAGGATAGACCTGTGAGCCGCTTAGTTACCACTAAATGGTATTTAGGTCCGGCACATCAGGCCGGGGCTGTTAAGACCTTTAGTATAATACCGCCTTATGTCTGCTTCTGACTGTAATGTCTGCTACATCTGTGTATATGTAGGTTTCTTCATTGATATCACCATAGAAACACCATTTAAAATGTATTTGTTGTTAGCCCCCAATTAAATTATTTACTGGATAAAATTTAAATTAACTACAAAACGCACTAAATATTTTTATTTATAGTACCAGTCATAACTGCAACTTTTTATTTTATGTATCAATAGACAGCTATAATTGGTGGCTTATCAGCCACTTTATAATAATGAGATTGTTACATATACTTAGGATAATCCACGTTATGAATTACCTTATAATCATCATTAATTTTACAACAAAACTTAATTATTGTGTCCAGTATTGTATGCAGTAGTTCCATTGTATCTCCTAGAAAGATGTCGTATAATATTAAGTTATTCTACCTCAGTCATAAAATACAACTTTTATAAAAATTATTTTTGTTGTTTTTGGTGCATTTGATAAAAATATTTTTTATTAGTAACATTTCACAATCTACTGATAAGTAGCCGTTTTATTACTGTGCCGGTTACTGTGGGGCAAACTGCTTTAATTTTAATTAATCTTTTTAACAATGTTTGTAATAATTTACTAATTTTAGTAATGATTAATCTAAGACATAGAGACTTTAAATTTGTCATGGAGTACCATTTCTATATAAGCCACATCGATTTTCATGGTGGTGCATGTCACTTCTTGAGATTTGGCTTAGCGTTAGTGAACATTCTTACATTGTTCTTATTGGTAACCATGGTACCCACAAAAATCCCAAAATAACATAAATTTTTAAACGAACTTGCACAATCATTTAAACGCTTTAATTACCATGTGGCATTATAACATATATATAGATTTGAAATTTTGTATTCAACATGTGATGTCGTGTGTAGCGTAATCCCACAATGTTAAAAATATTAAATTGTAAATTTTAATTTATAAATTATATTTCTCTACAAAACACTTAATTTGAATGAATATAATAAATCTTACTTTTACATTTATTTCTGACACATATTTAAGCAAATCTATTCATTTTTTGATCAGATTTTTTGTGCTTGCTAAACATTTCCGGAACATTGGTTCCTCTTTCAGGACACTGAAAAATATCCTTTTTTATTATCGGCTGATTTTGTTTATTAAATATGCTAAATCAAATTTAAATATTTCCCCAGCAATTTTAAATCACAAAATCTTCTAAAATGATATAAACATTGAGAGTCCGTTATTTTTGGAAATGACACGCCAATTTAAGTGGAGGGGATTTACTCATGGTAGGACTCTTGAATCTTTAACCGATTAAATGACAGATTTGTCGGTTTAAACTTTGAGGTCTTAGATATATATATATATATATGAATGATATATATATGAATGCTATATATATATCTAAGACCTCAAAAGTTTAAACCGACAAATCTGTCATTTAATCTGTTAAAGATTCAAGAACAATATTCTGTGCCCATAATAGTCATCCATGAAACAGTAAAGTTTGAGTTTAATACGTCTTACACAGAGCGCTAACCGACAATTACTGCTATTACTCAGTTATATTTCACCTATAAGCGGCTTACCCTTAATTAAATAAGCTGTTAGGTCTGCTACCTCTTAGCCCCATTATAATAATTTTTAATGACTTGCTCGCCAATGAGTTATACCTTGCTGTAACTCCGTAGTTTCTACCCTAACTATGTAATGTTAGTCGTTAAAATTATAATATAGAAAGTAAGTAGGAAATTATAAACTTTTATTTTAAAAATCACATACAAGAATTTCAATTTTATTTGTTACTGTGTCTCGACGTTACGCTATAAAATTTGTTAGCAATAAAATGAATAAAGGTTTAAAATTGATTCAAATTTCTAGTTCTCGTTAAAAAAAATAGTCCGCATGTCAAAACAATCAAAATGCTGATTCTATAAACCACCCTTTCTTTGAATAGGTTATTCAGTCGTACATCTAGGCTTCCGATGTAAATTGCAGACAAATAAATCCTCCTTATAGAACACAACAATATCCGCCATTGACTCACAAACGAGTGGACGTATGTTACAGAACATAAATTGAATATCAAAAGCTCTAAAACTTCTAACAACATGGCCAAACTCCTGCCATATACTTTTAACTATTAATGCTAGCAGCGATGAGGTACTGCCAAAGTTGAACAAACAATGCGTTAATAATCACCGATCATGGGAGTATGCTAACTCGACACAGTGTTGCCAACTGTTCCCCGGCTTAGTTACATTGTGTCGCGCCATTGATATATTCGCGCTCCTGCCGTTAAACCTCTTAACTTGAGCCTCTATCGTCCTTCGGCTCTCAACTTGTAATGAGTGGGTTTAACGGGGTGGAATATTTGTCTTGCAAGCTTTCTTGGGAAGAAGAATTCACTTCGGGTGACTTTGACAATTAATTTTATCAAATTGGGAATGCTAAAACTTTAACGCATGGGCGTGTAAAAGAGGGGACTCAGGGAACTCAACCCCCCTCCCCGAAATTTTGAAAGGCAAACATTAAAACTGCACTGGGTAGTTTAATTACTCTATTACTCTATACATAGTAGTTATTCTGAAATTGTCTCGTTCCCATCATGGTTACCCATAAGACCAATGTAAAATTATTTGCTATCACTCAGCCAAATTCCATTGAGTTACATACACTCCTATTGAACTCGTGTTACTTATATAGAAATGATACTTCCGGTAATTTCAAATCTATACATCTGTTCGTTCTCGAGATACCGTGAGGACAGACGGTATGATAGGCTTCACTAACGCTCAGGTCATACAATAATTTCAGCCAATCGGATATGTTTTCAAATTACTTAAGGTTTTTAACAAACTTAAAAGAAATTATTATCTATATGATGATCTAGCCAAGATAAAATTGTGCACAAATACGATGGCCGTCTTCTTCGAAAGTAGAGAAGATTTCCTCTCAGAAAACAACTCCGTATACTTCTGTATGAAGATATCTCGTCTTGTATTTAAAAAATTAAAGAAATTTTAAATGACATCAGGCTCGCTTTGAAACATTTGTAAAATTCAAGTTCAGCACCTTTTTATGTGAAAGATGTATCCCGGTTTATAGTAAAAGTATACACTTTTTGAGTATTTAACCAATCAAGTACCAAAAGATTGAGATTACTTTCTTAAAGGCCAGTACAAATATTAAAACATTTTAAAGCGTTTAAATTACAATTAATTATACCTTTAAAGTTAAACATCTTCCTTAACGTTTCGATCAAAATGTCTGCATGAGGATTAGCATTGTTCTTATGGAGGAAAATTCAAGTTCGTTTTACAGCAGCCGGTTCTTGACTGATTAAATTGAATTTAGTCCCTTCAGTCAAGACTGACACCAGCTGTATTGTGCTGTGTATAAATTGTCTAAACCGAATCCGTTTCTGGCCATCTAACAAAAATGGAGAGAGCCTTCAATACTCTAGATACTAAAAGCAGTGCTCCCTCTGCATTGCGTTATTCAGAAAAAAGGCGCGGTGGTGCATGTACTGTGTTATATTAGTTAAAACCAATTATTTTGAAGCTTTATTAGTTTTATTAATACCGTATTTACTTTATTATACGGTACTCTAATTATTTATTATCAAATCGGGGTAGCAAGATAAATATTAAAGTACAAGAAACTTACATCAAAGTGATGTGTAAATGAAAGATAGATGTCTACTTGGGTACGTTTTATCAAAAAAGGTGTAATAAATATTCGTTTAACAATTTTTTTTCATTTCGATTTATGTAGACTGAGGTAAGTATAGTACATTTATTTTTTTATTTAAAAATAATATCCTAAGCCCAATATTTTGGGATGGTGAACAGACGCTTTTATTTAAGTTTCTCATGAATGGACTCGAGGCGTTGAGTTCCCTACAGTAAGGGACAGTTCTATATGTTTGCGTATTATCCGCGTTTTGGTATAATCTAGAATGCATGGAATTTTTAATGCTTGTTTCGTCAACACTTCCTTTTACATTTACAAAGCATTTCACTATAAGCAGCTTCGTTTAAAAAATTGATTTCTTAGCGTATTTTCCTTATATGGCATGAAAGGGGCAAGGGTTTGACTTCCAACAATGTTTAATATTTCCTATCTAATAGAAAGTGGAGGAGTTTATTGGTCTAACCTCCACTTGTTTACCCATTCCTAATATATTGTTATCATCACTGACAAGGTACATGCAGCATATTACACATCCTTTCTGAGTACACTAAAATTACATTAGTTTACTACAGTTTATGTTATTGGCTGAGCTTTAGCGAAGCCTCCCACTCGTGGGTTTAAAAAATTTCAATTTTGTCTGTCTGTCTGTCTGTCCAGACGATATCTCGAAATGAACTGACTTATAGATTTGAAAGTTTTGCATGAAGCTTCATTATATAGCAGCGACACCGAGTTCTAATTATGCTGCGTGTCACTCCGTGGGCTTGGGCTGAGCGTTAGTTAATATTTTTACGTTGATTTGTTATACGTTTATTACTCTTTGTTATTAGCCTTAGGATCTATATTTTACATGTATTTTATATAATATATTCTTGTATGTACATCTTCGTTTATACATTTCCTCATTGGAGTAAAAAAATAAACAAAATAAATACATAAAGTGTACCTTCTATGAATCATTATTTGTTCTTTGGACCGAAAACTTTATATTGTGTTCTCTCAAGATCCGTTTATTAAGAACGATAGAACCGATGACGGTCTTCTTGTATTTTTGCTGGAAATAAAAAAAGATTCAGCTCTTTAAAGTTTGACGACGATTTGCATTTAGTTGGGAAAGTCTAAACATCACTGTCTTAAGAGAATATTTACTACTTCACTGTGATGGTTCCGGTGTCGTATCTTCTCAGAAATATTCACATAACATTACCATGTATACGACTCTCAACTTTTAAACAAAGGCCCTAAAACGTGAGAATCTTGGAGGGGTTTTGTTTTTTATGACAAAAAGTACGTTTTATACACGTAAAACCAAATAAGACTAAAATAATCTCAATATGAAGTTTACTTAAGTGAAAAGTAAAAGCAGTGATACTCCACAGACAGTAGGAAGGATATTAACATTTCAATAAAATAACTTACCGGTATGATTACAATTTATTATTAAAGTTTAAAGTAGTTTTGAGTTTAACTCTAGCATAAAAAAGAGGGATAAAATAATTTAAGCATTGCGATTATTGAGGAAGCAGGATTATTGCCAGAAATTTGCCATCGTTCACTAATACAAGAAATCAGTAACACTACGTTTCGAGATCTGCAATCTGATGTCCTCCTCAGGTGAGTAACTGCAATATCTGGTCTTCAGTGGTTGGTCGAGATCTATTAAGATCTGTATCTTTCAGTTGGGTTTCAAAAGTAGTGTTGTTTTTGTTATGTGCTGGGAGTTGACACACAAAATATTAATTGTGATTCCTGATTTATGCAAGGCACAACGCTTTGGTATGATTTGTTTATCTTAACCTAGATTGAAGTTATGCATTAAGGTAATTATCCACCTGAGGAAGAGATCAGATTGTATATCTCGAAACGTAGTTTTGCCAAATTCTTGTGTCGCTGAACGATAAAAAAATATCCGGAAAATAGTTCCTCTTCACCGCCAAAACTAAAATGTAATATCATTGTTCGTGTATGGGGTGAAAATCAAAATTCGTACCAGGAGCCATTTCTAAAACTGTGTAGACTAGCTCAGTGGTGAACCTGAAGTGCATTGTTATAAACTCAGTGTAAAGAGCTATACACTTCTCTACATTGTGATTCCACTCTTTACACAAATTTGTGGATATATTATAACTTGATGAGTAGTAATGATAATTAATAACTGGACGAGGGTTTGTAATGTAAAGCACGCTCTTTCAACCACTTAGTGTCAACAACACTACAACACTAAATATCCCCACCTCTCGGCGCTGTTTTATCTCTCCTGGATATTAATACATACATTATCCAAATCATAAATGCTGCTTCAACATATATTATAAGCGAACATACATATATACGTAGAGAATTTTATTTATAAATTATAGAATGTTTATATAACAAAGCGTAGAAAAATTGTACTTTCATGGTATTCTTGTATTTATAATATGGCTGTGTGTAAAGGCTATATACTAATAATATGTTCCCTACATAGATTATTGTTATATTATTATTATTATATATACAATAATATAAATAAATAAATAAATATAAATATATATATATATATATATATATATATATATATATATATATATATATACCATTGACACAAACATTACGGTACCTGTTATAATTCGCATAAAAATAATGGAGTGAAAGAGATTTCACCGCCCTCGAGTAAACATATTTTTAACTAATTAACATATTATGTGATAATTCAAACATTAACAAACATGTCCTCAATGATTCTTGACTCTATTAAATCATTTATTTTATATGTAGAACAAAATTAAATATCATATGATAAAGATTTCTATTTAAAACTAGATCCCAATAAACATGCCATTAGTTTTAAAACATATTTACTAACGAATCATGTAATGTGATATGTTATAGTAGGCTATGTAAAGGAATTCTGAGAGAATTCTATATTCTGTTACATACTACATTACGACTGGTAAAATCTCATAATACGTACAATCGTAAAAATACAATAAATTGACATCATTGTCCATACTTTATAACGTTTGCCCTCGCCGTGAAATCGTGCAGTTAATACCAATGGAAGGAGGGACTGGGTATTTTTATGTTTTTCTATGTAGACGTTGGCAGCGCTGCACATCTGCTATCCGTGTGTCCGGTTCCGGTTCTCTCGTTATCGGCTGACAATAGCGAGCTTCCTGTTCAATCGTATCCGGCAGTCTCCGATATACCTGTTTTTGTAACTCGGTTTTGAAGTTGTAACATTATTTTAGGTTATATTTTCATTTTTCTTAAAACACGAAGTATTAAATTTAAAAAAGGATGTTATATTAAGTATGAAACTATTTAAACATAATAGTATACTTTATTTACGTTTCCAGTTTTCGATCACATAGTGTTTCGTATCAATTTCTAATTAATCTTTAAACTAATTTTGTAAATATTGTAACACTATATTTACCAAGGACAGTAAATAGATATAATGGAGAAAGATAATAACTACTTCAAAATAGTTACTTTGAAGATTCCTAATTTCAAATTCATCCATTTTATATCTATTCTACTAAATCTGTGTATTACTACTGATATTTACAGACATTCCGCTACATGAATACAAATTACTTTCTATTCCTCTTCCAATAATTACCGCACAATGTACATAATTTCAGTAAGACAAGAGTACTGCGGCAAACAAATTTGCAACACAACCACGTGGTTTACAGTACATTATATAAAAATATAAATTAATTATGGCGATTTTAATGTCAGACTATACGCACAAACCTTCAGAACATGAAATATCGGTCATAGCGGAACGCAGCTACATAAAAAACATTCAATATTCGATCAAAAAAAGTACTTCCGAAAATTCCATACTATAATCCAAGTATAGTAATGGAAATCTTCGAAAAAAAAATCGTGGGAAAGAAACAAATGTGTTGAAGAAGGCATCGATGCGTCAAGTTATTGAAAAGCTGGTAATAGAGAAGTCAGCTGCCCCATTTGACCTTACTCGCTGCATTTCATATTGGAGGTTATGTTCAGCCAATCACGATACAGATCCGTGGATACAAGTGTATTTGTATTAGCAGTTTTTGTGTAACGTATGTTGACTGAAGATGCCATTCAGGTCGAAATATTCAAGACTTGTATTGAACCTGTTGCAATTATCCTCGTGATAACCCTTAATTAAGCTAAACTTCCATGTAACTTTACTGAATATGACCCCAGACGCACAACCCCGTTCCAAACAAGAATTTAAAGCAAAAATATTTTCTGGAATGCTTCTAACATTTCTTACATGTTTTTTATTTAACAGTATTTTTGTGTCCCGAGCGATTTTCAAGATACTGATTACATATAAATCTCACAAAAAATAAACTAATATTCACGCTGTCACAAAATATACTAACTTCTTCCGCTTGAGCTGGAATGACTTTTTTATTATATTACGACATTTGCCACGCCGTGTAATCTACTTGTATGATATCTACGACAGCAGCTGTATTTTAATGTTCAGTTAAATATTATTAATTTTAAGATAACAGATCTAATAAGTAATCCATGCATAATTCTTTTAATAGCGTTCAAATAAAATGATATACGAGTAACATCAAAACAATTACGTTTATTTCTTTATGAAAATCTTACACAATATATTATATGAAGTATTTCCGAAATTACAATAGAACTTCTTTTTAAGAAAAAAGAAAAATAGTCTGAAAAACATTTAAAAATCAACAAGAAAACACAACCTATAGTTCCTTAATCCTAAGCTAAATATTGTTTACCAGTTACTTACTTCTTTATAAAATTATATGTAATTGCATAAGACTATTCAGAAGAAATAGAAAATACGATTACAGGGCGTAGTTTCCCAACGTACCATAGCAGTAACGGGGACGTAACGTTTCGTGATTAATTTCAAACATTCTCCTCGGTCGGATTTCTTACTGAAGATCCCAGTAGAGTTTGGCCATTCGGTGTTTATAGCCACCTGAAAGTTTACTACAGGAGTGTGGGACCAGCGTTAGTTAACAAAACAAATGAAAACGTTTCCCAGCTGAGGTGTGGAATTCGCCTGTTAACACAGTCGTGGTGTTAACAGCGGTCCCAATTCAATCTAAATGCTAAATATCCTGGCACTGGTACGTGGCATTGTGCAGATGTCTTCTGTTTCCCTTCCAGCGATAGATTCTCACAGCTTCTGAACTTTCCCGTGTTTATTTCCCTGGCGTCCTGAGCTCTAAATAGCAGGTAATCGAGTTTAATAATTTGAAAAATAAATAAAAACTCAAACTCTATGCCATTTATCTAAACCACAAATTAATTTATATTGCTCGTTAATTAATTTTACACTCAAATTTCTCTACACAAGTTTAAGTTACAAGTCTCGCAGACGACCATAAACTTTAAACATTTTTCAAGTCAATGACGTAGCTAGGAGGTCTATGGGGTGCTCCCCCCCCCTAATTTTCAATGTTTTCAAATATTTTTTTGTTAACTATTATTATTATTTAAATAATGTTGAGTTACTGACCTATACTGCTTTAAAGTTCTCAACAAAGAAACGGGTTGTTTAGAACGTTTTAAGGAACAAAATAGGGCTTTGCTATTTTCTATTACGGGAAAATACCAGTTGTCTGAGCCCCCCCCCCCCCAAAAAGAATATTTTCATGGTTACGTTTTTGGTGGTAAGTAGAATATTTAAGGTGTGAGTCTCTAAGGCAATCATTTTCCACAGTTTTTAAAATGTGTAAACTACTTGTTATACTGATAAACAAATCAATGTTATACAACAACTTTCGTTTTACTAGCGCAACCGTTTACCTTATTTCCCTTGATTATTGGAATTAAATATTTAACAAATTTATCACAATACAAATTCCGCTATGGACACATTTAAGCAAAATAGCAGCGCAATCACAATAGTGCCAATCTAACACAAGTGTAATGCAAATTAGGAAATTGTGTTTCCTTTGTCGAAGTGAGCATGAGCCCTGTTTAACATTTTAAATTGGACCCAGAGCAATTACCACATATAAACAGTGTTGGCTGTTATAGCGCACATAAACACGCCTCTCACTGAAGGTGGCGCATTGGCGACCATTGCTCTTAGTATTGTCTTTCATTGCATTATTCTCACATGAGATAAACCGTTATTACAAACGTGGTACGTTGAAGTTCGGGTGCTTTATCTCAGTTAGTTCTGAGAACTGTCAATAGGGCTGCGCCACCTGACTTACCGTTTAGATATTAACAACCCTTTTCTCTCCACAGATGGCAGTCCGAGCGCTCGCTTTTCCCCTGCCTCAATTTTATAGCATTAGATGAGTTATCTATTCTGTAAATAAAACAATAGAAGGTCTTATTTTTAATAATACGTTCCCTTCGATACATTGTTAAAAACACATGAAATGCTCTATATAATGTTTAAAAAACGCGTAGCCGACTGTAGTAAAAATATCTTTTCCTGTAATAACAGTGTTAAACACACACTTTTATTGCGTTACGTTTGATCGTAGAATTATGGGAAATCTTTCATTTGAAATATATAATTAATACGCATCCAACTTTTTTGTATAGTTTATACTTTTTTAATAATAAAATAGTGAGGTAAAAGATTGTTATGGTTTTTTTCTGGATAACCTTAAAAATATACAGAAGAAACACTAAAAAGTGTCTGGATGCGTAATAGTAAAATCTCTCACAATTCTACAAATAAAATAAGGATGTAAAAGGGCATGAGGATTAACATTGTCTTTGTCGGACAACAATCAAGATGGCCGCCAGTATGTTTGCATTTAGTACATTTTGTAAAAGTTTTTAAAATTAATTTGCTTTGGACTAACTCATAAAATATGTTTTTTTTTCTACATCAGTTCTTCCGGTGGCTTAGATTGTCCATATTTTGTCAATCAAATGAAATCTCTGACAAAACTCTTAAATGGTTATCAAATCATTTGTTTATTATTATATAGTCCAATAATGTAATGCTTGTCAATAATTGATTATTGGTACACAACGATTTCAATAAGTCTTAAGAAAAATTAATTATATTGTCGGATAATATCTAAGTGGTCATTATAGAAACAATACGGCTTACTCTTCTGCGACATTTGCGGCCAAACTTCGATCGCTTGAGAAAGCAGGTTCGCTAACGCTCACCTAATATTATTTTGTCAATATCTCACAATTATTTTCCTTGAAGATTCTGTGGAAACTCTATAAAATAATCAACATTCACCAAGTAATTTAAGGCTTCAGTTTGTTGGGATGGTCGAATTTAACTCGCATTATCTAAGACAAAATGAGGAGGCCATTTGCATCCCCAGGCCACCTGGCGGGAATATGCCGCAATATACAATAAAGGGCTATTTCCTGAAGCCGAGAGGCTTGATTAAATAAAAGTACAGCCTTATCTGAATATGCATCGACTCACTTTCCCGCAGACTCAGAGTTTTCATTAACCATCCCAGGCCTCCTCGAGGCACGCCTCCTCTTCACATTGGCTTGGTTTATGTAGAGATTACTGGTGTATAGTAAATTTTAGAAAGTAATAATGTCGTTTACAAAAAATATAAAAAATAATTTCTAAAGTTACTTTATTACGATAGTTGTCCTTCCTGCTCAGTCGGAGGAAGAATGTAAATTTTTTGACACCTGAAAACTAATTTATTTTCATGGTATCTACATGTTCTCGATTTCTCAAAAACTGTTCAAGATACACAAATATTGTTTGTGACAAAACGTTTTAAGACATATTATGAGCATTAAAAGATAAAGGAGTTGTGAGTTTTGTTAAAGTTAGAGTGGTTGCCATATTGAAAATATAACGTAACAAGCTAGCCAATCAACTATTTAATTACTTGTTTTTATTATACGTATTAGTCCAGATACTTATAAGAACAAAATTTCTACTAAGTTAAACGTTGGCATAATTTTGAGACAGTTGTTGGTTCCAACAGCATATAGCCATGTTTATAGCTATATGTATGTTGTGAACAACAAACAAGTCAAAAACAGCTGATGCACCTCAACTTTCAATATGTTTGTTACTCCAGACTTATGCGCACCACTATTGATTGCGTATTGTGTTACAAGAATACTGCTTATTTTTTTTTTTAACATGCGCCAATTTGTAACTGTTTAAGTAAATCACACCATTGTTTTTGTTTCATAATCACGCCATTTTTTTAGATTTATAGTACTGTTTAAACCTTTACCTCCACCTTGACATAGAGTTATACTACTCCAATTACAATTAGTGAGCTGGAGTACTGGTTCGGAGAGGATCCTGGTTATGATCCTGACTCCTCTCTGCTCACACCCTGTAATCGTTCCTAGGAGAGTATTGGATTGACTTATACTTCCAGTCCAGTTGTAAGAGTTATTCGCACAGACGGAAAGACAACCACACGATTTTAGGAAGGTTCTGAAACGTCCTTAATCATTAATCTCGAATATAGATTTCACTTAATAATACATTTCGTTAGTTTTTACTGTATACAACTCTACGAAATGGTCAGAAAGAAGGTTGTTTGCTAGTTTAGTTTAAAAGAAAAAACATTCCTTCTCTGAATCTCGACAGTAACAATTTAAACGGTTTAAAATAATTCATATTGATACCAGTAGTATACTTTGGCCGTTCCTGGGACAACGCACCCGAGACCGGATCTGGGACAAACCGTGTGAGACCGAATCTGGGACAGAAAATTGTTAGAGAGCGACTAAGAGTGTGAGTATGGGTGGTCAGAACCGCGCCGCGCGAATCACCACGCATGTCATCGCTGTCCCGTCACCGCGCAGACACCACGCGTGTGTTTATTTACCACAATTGTGAGTATGTATGTGTTTGTGATTTACTGATCAGATCTAAATAGACGATGTTGTTTACATGGTTGTTCTGGAGCAGTTGGTTGTTTTGGTCTACAAGTGTGATTGTGATCTGTTGAATCTTTCGTAAAACCGCTCCGAAGAGGTATGTAGTGTTTTTCTTGAGGTGATTGAGATTTCCGGTTTAAACTCATCCAACTTTCTAGCTTTAGAAACAGTGAGCGGCCGATCATGTGTTATTGATATGTTACGATTAGCAGACGTCTCATTAGCATTTGATGATATAGTATTTTTGTTTGAGAAGTTTTTTAATTCATCCTGTTCAGCACGTTTGAACTTTGCAGCCAAGACAGTCTGCATTTTTTCAAGTCGCCTTGCTTCTTTTGCATCTAGTTTATTCGCCATGTTGTATACTTATAGTAATAGATACAGCGTTATTCTTCAAATCTTTCAAGTCACGTTTACACTGGAACGTCAAATTACGTTTAGAGAACGTCAAATTACGTTTATGAACGTCAAATTACGTTTATGAACGTCAAATTACGTTTATGAACGTCAAATTACGTTTATGAACGTCAAATTACGTTTACGAACGTCAAATTACGTTTATACTTGAACGTCAAATTACGTTTATCAACGTCAAATTACGTTTATGAACGTCAAATTACGTTTATACTGGTACGTTTTACAACGAAGTATTATTCAACACTTAGTTTCCTTTTTAAATTGCACATGTATTTCCTTTTTTGTGGTTTAGCTGTAGTATTAATAGATATGAATCAATGAGGTGTTTTCCAGCACTCAAAACAGAGAGCCTCAAATTGGTTGAAAGTCATGTCAGAACCTACAAAGTCCTGGAACACTCTCTTTGTATAGTACTTGTTCATTGTAAACAGGACACAACAGATTAACATTGTTTCGTATGACCTGCATATCAACTCGACCATAGCTCTGACTCAGGTAGACACAAGAAATCCCTTTATGACGTCCTCTAATGAAATAGTCTTTGATTTTAGTTTGCTCTTCTAGGAGGCAGTCATCGAATACCACAAGTGAGTTTGGTTTGCAGTCATCGATAGAAATGAGATCTTGACAGGATGAATAGAAAAACGCTATTTGTCTTCTAAGGTTTTTTTTCTAATCTACTGTATTGTTCACGCAGATCTACATATGCAGGTTGTTCTATTGAACGACTGAACACGTATAGATTCTTGAACGGAACTCCATCTTTGTTGTAAATGAAATTCAATAACAAGTTCGTTTTACCACTCCCAGACGGTCCTACAATAAGACACCGTAACGGTCTAGGTAAAAATTGGTCTTCGAATTTATCTTTGCAATACACTTGAATTTCCATAGTATGTTCTCTTACATACATTTACAATTTAACAGTTTTCGCATATTCTATAATGACCCCATGCTAGGGTTCGGATATTGTCTTCGAGTACGAAACGCTTGTCGTCCTTTGATGAAAGTACCACTTTATGGTGTTCTACGCTGTAGAGATTGTGTGCTTGACTCCGAATTGTATTCATCGTTTTGTAGTGCTCGATGTTACTAAACAAACAGTCTTTATAGTTGCTAAAGGTAATTTCATTTTCAACTACAGCTTTTTTTCACGCCCTTAGACCTCTTTATGAAATGGTTGTCTTCTATATTGCTCGCATACATCTTGGATCGTAGTCCTACAAACTCTCGCATGATTCGACCATTAAGTTCATCTTTCATTTTAACCCAGAACTTTTTTGTTTACGTGGGGATAGCCCATATTGGTTGGGGTTGGGGTAGTCACTTGTATCAAATAATCCAATTAAATGTTTCATGTCTTCATAGAAGTTTTTCGTTTTGATATCATATATCAGGGAATCGGTATCGGTGTACACCATTTTTATGTTAGATCCATACTTCTCTTTCATTACATTGTAGTGGAAAATCATACATCAGTGTCTTTGATATGTCTAGAATACTCATACCTACGTAAATAGGTTTTATTTAACAAAAGTTTTTCTTACTAAAATGTACAGCAACTAGGTTTTCTGTAAAGATGGTTCGACTCTTAAAGTTCGGTTTGCTAACCCATCTTTCCACTAATTTGGATTTAGTACCCAAACGAATGTCCACACGATTTTCTCATATTTTCCATAGTTTTTCCAAAAACTGAGTTGTTCATTAGTTTGAAAAAGTCTTTCTCAAAATCATTTTTCGCCTTTGTACGCTCCATGGTATTCAGATTAATGTACGGTTGCAACCAATTGCTTTGACTGAAACTAAGAACTCTATGAACATGTTTTAGTTTCATACCCAGACTCAAATAAAGCTTTAAATTTTTGTAGTGTACGACATACTTTTCTTTGCTGTAGAGAGTTGTCAGAAGCTTTGCCATTTTCGATCCTGGTGGGACTCTACGTTCTGGAGCGAGAGGTAGATCAGAGTGTACGTCGTGTAGTTCTTCAGGATATTCCAAATCAACTTCTAATATGTAGCCTGTGGGTGAATCGTCACTAACTTTCATTACATCGATGTCTGTACTGCTCCACTGAAAGTTTGCATATGGTAGTTTTACAGACATTGCCCACCCATACAGGTTGTTTGCATCCAAGTACATGAGGTAGTTGTTTGGTTTCGATTTGTCGTAGTCTTTCATGTAGGGATTGTTTGCCTTCGCATATCGATGAGAACACTGTGAAATACCACCACGAATACCTTTTTCAACCATGAGTACCATATCGATGTCAGTCAATAGGGACAGTTCAACTTTTGTAATTTTTAGCATTGCGTTCCAAGCCAACCCAGGTGCTGTGAAATACCATGCAGGATCTAATTTGTATGTATTGAGACATACATCCCTGAAGTTTTCCATAACATCTGCAAGCAGCAAGACATCGGTTTTCGTTATATAGCATTGTATATTCTTTCATGTTCTGAATGTTAAAGGCGGTCCATACATCGCACGCATGTTTGTAATCTTCATTTGTTATGTGTTGTTTATTCAGTCTATTGTAAAATTCTTCTTGACTAGGCAATGATGTTTCACTATATTTTTCTATACTGTCCATGTAGTCGTAAGGATACACTCCTTTTCGTAGCAATAAATTGAGGTCCTTACCATTGTAATATGTTGAGATGTGTTTGAATTGAGATCTCGTCAGATTCTTTACCAACCTATCGAGACTTTGTGACATGAACTTGAATGAATCGATGAATCGTAGTTCAATTCCACCTTCTAGCACTATAAAGATGAGCCCATCAGAAGTGAATTCAAGCAATGAACAAACTTTAAGAAACATGTACGCAAACACTGGACGATGTCTAGTATTCAGACCCAGACTTTCGGTTGGAGACCGCGTAAGAATTACTATAAAGAAAGATGTATTTGGAAATAAATACCGCAGAAATTGGACAAGAGAAATTTTTCGGATTGTGGCTGTCAACAAAACTTGCCTTGTTACCTACAAAATCGCAGACCAGTCTGGTGAGGAAATAATAGGATCTTTTTTATGAAAAAGAGTTACCAAAAAACTATGTTCTAGTTCAGAGTCAAATGTATTAGTAAGGCTCTCATCCTTCCTTCCACTCATCCCACTCACCCACCCTCTTCCTACTCCTCCTCCTTTAGAGTCAAATGTATTAATAATGCTCTCATCCTTCCTTCCACTCATCCCACACACCCACCCTCTTCCTACTCCTCTTCCTATTCTCATCCATCCATACCTCATCCTTTTCCATCGTCAATCGCCCATACAATAAGAGAGTAGCCAGCTCTATAATAATGGTGTTTTCTCCTGCTAGCAAGCAAACAGCACTTCGAGACTTTTGTGACATGAACTTGAATGAATCGATGAATCGTAGTTCAATTCCACCTTCCACACTGACCGTAAAGGAAATGTACCGCTCCTCGTTGTTGGGTATCAATGATATGCGATTTTGGAACTTACCAAACTCTTTAATGAAAAGGTGAGTATCGTAACCTGCTAAAATTATGAATGAAAACAGGAATGAACCTAGGTTTTTTGAAATTGATATTACACTTGTTGTGAGCTGCTCCTCTAAACAAACCCGTCAAATGGTTATGGTCTCTAACACGATCATCACCAAGAAAATTTCCACAGATATGACACGTAGTAGTAGATTCAAACATTTCCTGTTGCTCTTTTGTCATCAAACTGCATGGGGACTATTGCTTCACTCTTGTAAAGTTCATTAATCCTTATCGACTCCTCAATCAATGATTTTACAAATACATGTGCAGCATCGTCTCCAAAGTATTTAATCGGTGGTTTGGAAAAGCCGTCTTCTGACACCTCATACATACAGAAGGAAATGGCATTATGTTTCTGATATTTAATAGTGAACGACTGGTGATAACCCTTACAATCCACTTTACATGGTTGACATGTTGAAATAGGTGCTAGACAGCATTCAAAGTCTGCGTAATACACAAAGGGCACTCTCATTGAGCAATTGAAATCTTTAAATCTAATTACAGTTCCTGGCTCTGGTAGTTCCAATTTCACAGCATCGTGTGTGTTACAGTCTTCTCTATGCTTGATGAGTAAATCCTCTCTCGTAAAGTGTTGCAAACACCTATTGCATATCCACATCTTATGTCCATTTCGTGAGATCTTGTGAACTAACCAAACGGGACATATCTTTGATCCAGCAGTAGTGAGTGTTTGTTTTTTCTCTGATAAACAGTAGATTAACATGTTTTTCCATCTCGTTATCAGTTATTCTCAGCGGGAATATATCGAACTTGTCATCATAAGCATAGACATTAACAGAAATTCCCACTACGTCTTTCAAACTTTGCTATATCATCAAGTATCATGGGGCATTCGCAAGTTGCTAGTGCATGAAGCAGCTCTCGTTTGAAAGGTTCGTAATTGCTGATTCTTTCTGGATGAACCTTAACTGGATGTAAAGCTGCCAGAATAGACCACATAAAACATTTCTGATCTTCGTTTTTTTACATTAATAACACCCTTTTTGGATTGAATCTGTTTTGGTAGAACCACATAGCTGGATCCGTGAAAAGGAACGTATCGGTTGACTCTGATCTCCAAGTCTTTCACACTTTTTAGTGACCATTGAGAACCGTTTGCCTCAAACTCCTCCATCTCAACCAACATCTTAAGGTTTTGCCTGAGTTATAATAGTCAGACAGAGACGGTTGTCGAGTAAAGAATTTCATTTTTTGTTTTAAAAGTTCATGACTTGAGTCACCTCCACATCGTTTATTATTTTCTTGAATTCAGCATGATAAACCATGTTTACCTTAAGATTTTTTTCTTTTACAGCTTCCTGAAGTTTTTCAACAACGAGTGGTTTGCATATCTCAAGAAACATTTTTGGATCTTTGATCCCACGTTTGTTCATAATCACATACGTTTTCAATCTTCCCGTGAATGCCGACTGGACTTCTGATATTTCATCAACTATTGTCTGTGACTCCTCTGGAGTACGTACCGGAACCAGATGAGGTGTTGAAGGTGATTCTGTTTCAGACAGAAGCTGTCTTTCTTCATGGTAGGGCTAATCGAATTCTCACTATTAATTGTACTAGTCGGTGTCTCACTAATAATCTTTTTCACACCTGTAGGAATCTTTTGTGGTCTAGTCGGTTTTCGGATCATCGCTTCAAGAGCTATGTCGTTTGTATTGACCTTCGGTACTTGTTTGACTTCCCTTGGTCGTTTTGGGTATTTCTTTACCAGCATGTTGATGTCTGGAGTGGGTGCCGGCAGTCTTGGTGTCAGTCTCGTAATGGGTAATATTTCACTCCTGTATCGAGGACCTTCATGAAGTGCTGACAAACGGATATGGCGTTTCGATTGTTTGTGACGGTTCCAGTTGGATGACTCTGTTGGTGTTTCACAAATCCAACACATTTTACTTTTTAGGAGCTGGTTTGATTTCCATCTTTTTCAGACGTTCGTTATATGTCATACCACGCTGCTTGCTGGCACATTTCTGAGATTTTTGGGGCCGAGCCATGTTGGAAAACCGTTATTTCCTTACTGCATTTTGGACATGGTTTCTTCTGGGGTTTTTATTTGAGCACGTACATCGGTCGGACTAAGCACGTTGTATGTTGGACTCTCTGGGATATGTAGTGGTGAATTGTATACAGGACTATATGGTATATGCAGTGAATAGTCGGACTCATCCGGAACTTCAAATGGTGGTGGACCAAGTATTGATATAATTTTTCGATGAATCGGGGTGTATCCTTTTTACTGGTGGTTCAAACTTTGGAGCGTTCAGCTTTAGATGGACCAATTATAGTTCTAATTTTTGGAATAGAAATCTGGAGTGTCTAACATAGACAAATCAAAATCAGCAATCGCGTCTTGTTCTTCAGGTCTGAGATTTGAATAGGACTCTGGCAACATAGACATATCAAAATCAGCAATCGCGTTCTGGAATTGATTGTCACTCACAGCATCAGCGTAGTTTTCCAACATAGACATATCAAAATCCGGAGTTTGTCTGTCTAACGTAGACATGCATTTCTTTGTTTTTTTTATGGCGGGACATGGAGGAGTTCCTGACTTCAGCACCACACCTTGAACATACTTGTTTCATCGAAGGAGGTTTTTCATTGAATCCGTTGGAAGAAGCGTAAGCTGGTGGATTTGACGCTGACATACACTTCTTTGTTTTTTGGTGGCGGGATAGGTTAGATGCAGTAACCTCTGCTCCACAATTCGGACATTTCTTCACTGATGATCTTCGAAGACCATCCGTTAGCATTGAGAAAATGCTGTTTGCTTGCTAGCAGGAGAAAACGCCATTACAGTAGAACCCCTCATATCCGGCCTCGGTTTTACCGCACCTCGGTTTATCCGGCCACTTCCCGGAAGCCAATATCGAAATTTATTTACCACGGCTTGCAGACGCGCAGTTGCACGCACTAGTCTCCCACGAACTCTTGCATTATTTTGGTGTATCTATTTGTTTACATTTTCCTGTGTTGTCCTCAGTTGAGCTAATAGGTTTAACCTGTAAAACAGTTCGTTGATTATTTCCAGTGCGGTTAGTACAGTACAGTACAATTGTTTTTGTTTCGTCAAGTGCTGTGTACTGTAGGTTGGTTTTATCCGGGCCGAATCGTTATCCGGCCAAGGGCTCGGTCCCGTGGTGGCCGGATATGAGGGGTTCTACTGTATTACAGAGCTGGCTACTCTCTTACTGTATGGGCGATTGACGATGGAAAAGGATGAGGTATGGATACACTTCTTTGTTTTTTGGTGGCGGGATAGGTTAGATGCAGTAACCTCTTCTCCACAATTTGGACATTTCTTGAGTGATGATCTTCGAAGACCATCCGTAGCATTGAGAAGTGCTGTTTGCTTGCTAGCAGGAGAAAACACCATTATTATAGAGCTGGCTACTCTCTTATTGTATGGGCGATTGACGATGGAAAAGGATGAGGTATGGATGGATGAGAATAGGAAGAGGAGTAGGAAGAGGGTGGGTGTGTGGGATGAGTGGAAGGAAGGATGAGAGCATTATTAATACATTTGACTCTAAAGGAGGAGGAGTAGGAAGAGGGTGGGTGAGTGGGATGAGTGGAAGGAAGGATGAGAGCCTTACTAATACATTTGACTCTGAACTAGAACATAGTTTTTTGGTAACTCTTTTTCATAAAAAGATCCTATTATTTCCTCACCAGACTGGTCTGCGATTTTGTAGGTAACAAGGCAAGTTTTGTTGACAGCCACAATCCGAAAAATTTCTCTTGTCCAATTTCTGCGGTATTTATTTCCAAATACATCTTTCTTTATAGTAATTCTTACGCGGTCTCCAACCGAAAGTCTGGGTCTGAATACTAGACATCGTCCAGTGTTTGCGTACATGTTTCTTAAAGTTTGTTCATTGCTTGAATTCACTTCTGATGGGCTCATCTTTATAGTGCTAGAAGGTGGAATTGAACTACGATTCATCGATTCATTCAAGTTCATGTCACAAAGTCTCGATAGGTTGGTAAAGAATCTGACGAGATCTCAATTCAAACACATCTCAACATATTACAATGGTAAGGACCTCAATTTATTGCTACGAAAAGGAGTGTATCCTTACGACTACATGGACAGTATAGAAAAATATAGTGAAACATCATTGCCTAGTCAAGAAGAATTTTACAATAGACTGAATAAACAACACATAACAAATGAAGATTACAAACATGCGTGCGATGTATGGACCGCCTTTAACATTCAGAACATGAAAGAATATACAATGCTATATAACGAAACCGATGTCTTGCTGCTTGCAGATGTTATGGAAAACTTCAGGGATGTATGTCTCAATACATACAAATTAGATCCTGCATGGTATTTCACAGCACCTGGGTTGGCTTGGAACGCAATGCTAAAAATTACAAAAGTTGAACTGTCCCTATTGACTGACATCGATATGGTACTCATGGTTGAAAAAGGTATTCGTGGTGGTATTTCACAGTGTTCTCATCGATATGCGAAGGCAAACAATCCCTACATGAAAGACTACGACAAATCGAAACCAAACAACTACCTCATGTACTTGGATGCAAACAACCTGTATGGGTGGGCAATGTCTGTAAAACTACCATATGCAAACTTTCAGTGGAGCAGTACAGACATCGATGTAATGAAAGTTAGTGACGATTCACCCACAGGCTACATATTAGAAGTTGATTTGGAATATCCTGAAGAACTACACGACGTACACTCTGATCTACCTCTCGCTCCAGAACGTAGAGTCCCACCAGGATCGAAAATGGCAAAGCTTCTGACAACTCTCTACAGCAAAGAAAAGTATGTCGTACACTACAAAAATTTAAAGCTTTATTTGAGTCTGGGTATGAAACTAAAACATGTTCATAGAGTTCTTAGTTTCAGTCAAAAGCAATTGGTTGCAACCGTACATTAATCTGAATACCATGGAGCGTACAAAGGCGAAAAATGATTTTGAGAAAGACTTTTTCAAACTAATGAACAACTCAGTTTTTGGAAAAACTATGGAAAATATGAGAAATCGTGTGGACATTCGTTTGGGTACTAAATCCAAATTAGTGGAAAGATGGGTTAGCAAACCGAACTTTAAGAGTCGAACCATCTTTACAGAAAACCTAGTTGCTGTACATTTTAGTAAGAAAAAACTTTTGTTAAATAAACCTATTTACGTAGGTATGAGTATTCTAGACATATCAAAGACACTGATGTATGATTTCCACTACAATGTAATGAAAGAGAAGTATGGATCTAACATAAAAATGGTGTACACCGATACCGATTCCCTGATATATGATATCAAAACGAAAAACTTCTATGAAGACATGAAACATTTAATTGGATTATTTGATACAAGTGACTACCCCAACCCCAACCAATATGGGCTTCCCCACGTAAACAAAAAAAGTTCTGGGTAAAATGAAAGATGAACTTAATGGTCGAATCATGCGAGAGTTTGTAGGACTACGATCCAAGATGTATGCGAGCAATATAGAAGACAACCATTTCATAAAGAGGTCTAAGGGCGTGAAAAAAAGCTGTAGTTGAAAATGAAATTACCTTTAGCAACTATAAAGACTGTTTGTTTAGTAACATCGAGCACTACAAAACGATGAATACAATTCGGAGTCAAGCACACAATCTCTACAGCGTAGAACACCATAAAGTGGTACTTTCATCAAAGGACGACAAGCGTTTCGTACTCGAAGACAATATCCGAACCCTAGCATGGGGTCATTATAGAATATGCGAAAACTGTTAAATTGTAAATGTATGTAAGAGAACATACTATGGAAATTCAAGTGTATTGCAAAGATAAATTCGAAGACCAATTTTTACCTAGACCGTTACGGTGTCTTATTGTAGGACCGTCTGGGAGTGGTAAAACGAACTTGTTATTGAATTTCATTTACAACAAAGATGGAGTTCCGTTCAAGAATCTATACGTGTTCAGTCGTTCAATAGAACAACCTGCATATGTAGATCTGCGTGAACAATACAGTAGATTAGAAAAAAAACCTTAGAAGACAAATAGCGTTTTTCTATTCATCCTGTCAAGATCTCATTTCTATCGATGACTGCAAACCAAACTCACTTGTGGTATTCGATGACTGCCTCCTAGAAGAACAAACTAAAATCAAAGACTATTTCATTAGAGGACGTCATAAAGGGATTTCTTGTGTCTACCTGAGTCAGAGCTATGGTCGAGTTGATATGCAGGTCATACGAAACAATGTTAATCTGTTGTGTCTGTTTACAATGAACAAGTACTATACAAAGAGAGTGTTCCAGGACTTTGTAGGTTCTGACATGACTTTCAACCAATTTGAGGCTCTCTGTTTTGAGTGCTGGAAAACACCTCATGGATTCATATCTATTAATACTACAGCTAAACCACAAAAAAGGAAATACATGTGCAATTTAAAAAGGAAACTAAGTGTTGAATAATACTTCGTTGTAAAACGTACCAGTATAAACGTAATTTGACGTTCATAAACGTAATTTGACGTTGATAAACGTAATTTGACGTTCAAGTATAAACGTAATTTGACGTTCGTAAACGTAATTTGACGTTCATAAACGTAATTTGACGTTGATAAACGTAATTTGACGTTTGATAAACGTAATTTGACGTTCATAAACGTAATTTGACGTTCATAAACGTAATTTGACGTTTAAGTATAAACGTAATTTGACGTTCATAAACGTAATTTGACGTTCTCTAAACGTAATTTGACGTTCCAGTGTAAACGTGACTTGAAAGATTTGAAGAATAACGCTGTATCTATTACTATAAGTATACAACATGGCGAATAAACTAGATGCAAAAGAAGCAAGGCGACTTGAAAAAATGCAGACTGTCTTGGCTGCAAAGTTCAAACGTGCTGAACAGGATGAATTAAAAAACTTCTCAAACAAAAAATACTATATCATCAAATGCTAATGAGACGTCTGCTAATCGTAACATATCAATAACACATGATCGGCCGCTCACTGTTTCTAAAGCTAGAAAGTTGGATGAGTTAAACCGGAAATCTCAATCACCTCAAGAAAAACACTACATACCTCTTCGGAGCGGTTTACGAAAGATTCAACAGATCACAATCACACTTGTAGACCAAAACAACCAACTGCTCCAGAACAACCATGTAAACAACATCGTCTATTTAGATCTGATCAGTAAATCACAAACACATACATACTCACAATTGTGGTAAATAAAACACACGCGTGGTGTCTGCGCGGTGACGGGACAGCGATGACATGCGTGGTGATTCGCGCGGCGCGGTTCTGACCACCCATACTCACACTCTTAGTCGCTCTCTAACAATTTTCTGTCCCAGATTCGGTCTCACACGGTTTTGTCCCAGATCCGGTCTCGGGTGCGTTGTCCCAGGAACGGCCAAAGTATACTACTGATACCATTACAATATATAATATTACTATAATCCTTTTCTCAGCGGATAATTTTTATGGCTTAATTTTAAATAAGACGTTTGAGTGATGTTGATGACAGCGACGTGAGAGCAACTCGACTATAAGCGCATTAGAGGGAAGGTAGGATTTTGGCCCAACCAAGCTCTTCCCAACTCTAAGCCAACAGCGAAGTTGGCACAAGATGTAGACTTATAGTTGGTTGACATGTGAGAATCGTATCTTCTTCTAATCATATACTCCTCGTTCGAACTCCTTACTTACAGTGTTAGCTACTGTGAGTTCATCAATAATTCTTCCTAAAACGTTACTGAGTTAAACGTTTAAGTACACATAATCATGAAAAATACGAAATTATTGTAGTGTGCACTAATGAGAAACTGTTTCTAAAAATCGTTCACTCCTCCGCGTCTTCGTAATAAATAATTGATTCCACAAGAAAGTAAATAGTTGGGTTCAAGCCGAAAGAGAAATTGGCCACTGAAATCTCTGTCATACTTTTGTATATCAAGAAATTAGGCTTGACGTTTGATTTAATAGTTACTGCTTCGTTAGGTGTTTAAATTATATTATTTAGTATTTTTCCCTGTAAGCCACCAACAGAATTCTATTCAGAATCCTACATAGAAAATGTCAAATCATTAATTTCATGACTTATGAAACAATATAGGTCGTTTTACAAAAATTATTAAAATATCGGGTTGTTCAGTTGCACAATAATTTTGTACTAAATTTACTATGTAAATCTGCTTGACTTTAGAAAATATTGATTTCACAAGTTGCTTTCTAAGTATAGTAAACGTTTACTCTCTTTTGTAAAACCTGACTCCTACACACTTCTGCTTCAAAAGGAGTAGATTCATTCATACGGACGTGGTGTCCTGAGGATTGTCCGCAGGATTGTTCCAGTTAGTTCTGAAACCGACGCTAGGGCTGCGCCACGTGACTGATCGTTACCTTACAAATATATTCTACTTCACCTTTCACCACACAGATGGCAGTGCGGTCGTTCACTTTTTCTGTGCCTCAATTTATAGCGTTAGATGAGTTATCTCTTGTGTAACTAATACAATCAAAGCTTCCACAGAACTAAAGTATTGTATAATTAAAAACAATCACTACGACGCCGCTGATTGAGTACAACCTAATCAGTCAAAGTCGGTTGATACAAATTATATCGTGCCTCAATAACTAAACTTGCAAACTCGTTATTTACTTTCATAATAGAAGCCACCGTTACCGAGACAAAGCCAAGGAGAGAATCAATGACCCGACATTGTAACGGAATAGTTGACCAACAATGTGTTAACTGCGCGACTGAATGGTTGCCGTTACAAGCCCAGGATCACTTAATAGCTTGAATTTCCGCAGTTTATCACCCAGCTGGACTTTTACACGAGGCGTGAGAAGTATGAATTTGATATTTATGTTGGAAATGAAAGTTTTGCTACTACGTCCACGGAATCGGAAGACGGGACACCTTATTATAGATCCTTTAGAGCCGTTAGACATATAGATAGTACAGACATTTTACTACTGCACATGTCGGCGACCCCAACCCGACTATTTTGCGCACTGAGACATCATCTGGGGACATTATGTCCAAAATCAAGTTTCTTTCTTTGTTAATGTATTGAAAAAATTATATAACGTAATGTAATGTTATTCACAAGAGATGAGTCGCCTCGTTCGACACCTAGAAGCATCGGTCCACCCGTATGTTATCTCCGTACACAATTGTTTTTCAATAGAAAAATATAAGATAAAACTTGTCTATCCTGCATCTAAATTGTTTTCCCTAACAACTAGAATTAAACCCCCTACCATTTTTTATTTTACACTAATTGGTTATAATTCCAATCGAATATACGTATGTAAGTGGATTAGTGTTTTCAATATAATTTATTAATTTTGTTTATTTAATGCTACCCGAAAACTAATTAAGAAGTAAATATTTCGCCCTATTTTAATTTAGATTTATGTGTTCATTTCTGAAAAAGTTAAGAACATTCATTATGTGAAACAAATAAAAATATAACCTAATCAAAACCATACACACTGTCTCAAACCCATCTTCAATCGCGAAAATTCCAATTTTCTAGTTAATCGTCGTCCAAACTTCACTTTGACACAGAAATATGTTTAATGTAATTGTGTCCAAATTACACATTTTTTAGAATCTTCAATTAAGTTAAAAACTCGGTGTTTGGGTATAAAATGTATATCCTTATGCACGAAACTAACACCTTTCTAGTAATATTCTCATGCGATTTCACTACAGGTCAGAACTGATGCCAGAGAGCCTCGCACCTACGGTATAATGTCTGCAATGTTCAAGGATAGACCTGTAAGCCGCTTAGTTACCACTAAATGGTATTTAGGTCCGGCACATCAGGCCGGGGCTGTTAACACCTTTAGTATAATACGTCTTATGTCTGCTTCTGACTGTAATGTCTGCAATGTTCAAGGATAGACCCGGAAGCCGCTTAGTTACCACTAAATGGTATTTAGGTCCGGTACATCAGGCCGGGGCTGTTAAGACCTTTAGTATAATACCGTCTTATGTCTGCTTCTGACTGTAATGTCTGCAATGTTCAAGGATTGACCTGTAAGCCGCTTAGTTACCACTAAATGGTATTTAGGTCCAGCACATCAGGCCGGGGCTGTTAAGACCTTTAGTATAATACCGTCTTATGTCTGCTTCTGACTGTAATGTCTGCAACATCTTTGTATATGTAGGTTTCTTCTCATGATTGATATCACCATAGAAACACCATTTAAATGTATTTTTTGTTAGTCTTAATTAAATTATTTACTGGATAAAATTAAATTAACTGCAAAACGCACTAAATATTTTAATTTATAGTACCAATCATAACTGCAACTTTTTTTTAAATTTATGTACCAATAAACAGCTATGAATGGTTTATCAGCCTACTTTGTACAATAATGAGATTTCTTACATGTACTTAGGATAATCCTCGTTATTAATTACATTATAATCATCATTAATATTACGACAAAAGTAAATTATTTGTATCCAGTAATTCCATTGTATCTCAGAGACAGAAGTTGTACACTATTAAGTTATTCTACCTCAGTCATAAAGCACAATTTGTATAAAAATTATATATATTTTTTACTTTTAGGCGCGTTTTATAACAATATTTTTCTATTGTTAATTTATTAGTAACATTTCACAAACTACTGATAAATAGCCGTTTTATTACTGTGCCGGTTACTGTGGAGCAAACTGCTTTAGTTTTAATTAATTTTTTAATAATAGTTGTAATAATTTATTAATTTTAGTAATGATTAATCTAAGACATATAGACTTTAAATTTGTCATGGAGCATCATTTCTATATAAGCGACATCGAGTTTCATGGTGGTGCATGCCACTTCTTGAGATTTGGCTTAGCGTTAGCGAACATTCTTACATTGGTTTTATTGGTAACCATGGTACCCACAAAAATTCGCAAAATACATATATTTTTAAACGAACTTGCACAATCATTTAACGCTTTAATTACCATGTGACATTATAACATATATAGAGATTTAAAATGATGTATTCAACATGTGATGTCGTGTAGCGTAATAATGTTAAAAAGACATTAATTTATTAATTATATTTCTCTACAAACACTAATTCTGAATATGTATATATAATAAATCTCAATTCTACATTTATGTCTGACAGACACATTTGGGCTAATCAATTCATTTGTAGTTCAGATTTTCTGTGTTTACCAAATGTTTGCGAAACAAAGGTTCCACTTTCAGGTACTGAAAATCTATCCTTTTTATTTATAATTCGCTAATTTTGTTTGTTAAATATGCTAAAAATTATCAAATTTAACTATTTTCCCAGCAATTTTAAATCACACAAACTTCTAAAATGATATAAACATTGAGAGTCCGTTATTTTGAAAATGACACGCCAATTTAAGTGGAGGGGATTTACTCTTGGTAGACTCTTGAATGTTTAACAGATTAAATGACAAATTTGTCGGTTTTTTTAAACTTTTAAGGTTCACAAATTTATCAACTTTTTGTGATTCAATGTTTATTGAAATTAAATAAGGCTATTGCCATTTATACAATTTAATGTATATAAAAGTCGTTAGACAGGTATTTGGCCTTCCGATCATATGTTAGTTTGCTTATTTAAACGCATATGTGTATACGGCCAAATACAAAATAATTAAATCGGAAAAAGTAAGCGCTTTGTGGTGTAATGGTAGCACATTCACCTGGCAAGTGAAAGATCCGGGTTCGACTCCCGGCGGAGCAAGTACTTTTTGTGATTCAATGTTTATTGAAATTAAATAAGGCTATTGCCATTTATACAAAATTTAATACGAGTAGAATTGGATTGTATTAATAGACAAATTATCGCTCAGATATATGATCAAGATCAAACAACATTCTGTGCCCATAATAATCATCCATGAAACAGTAAAGTTCGAGTTTAATACGTCTTCCACAGAGCGCTAACCGATAATACTGCTATTACTCAGTTATATTTCAACCTATAAGCGGGTTACCCTTAATTAAATTGGCCATTAGGTCTGCCACCTCTTAGCCCCATTATAATACGGTTTAATGACTTGCTAGCCAATGAGTTTATACCTTGCTGTAACTCCGCAGTTTCTACCCCAACTATGTAACGTTAGTCATTAAAGTCATAATATAGAAAGTAAGTAGGAAATTGTAAACTTTTATTTTTTAAATCACACAGAAGAATTTAAATTTTATTCGTTAGTGTGTCTCGACGCTACGCTGTTAAATTTGTTAGCAATAAAATGAATAAAGGTTTAAAATTGATTCAAATTTCTAGTTTTCGTTAAAAAAAAATAGTCCGCATTTCAAAACAATCAAACTTTTGATCCTCTAAACCACCCTTTCTTTGAATAGGTTATTCAGTCGTCTAGGCTTCCGATGTTACATTGCAGACAAATAAATCCTCCTTGTTGAACACAACAATATCCGCCATTGACTCACAAACGAGTGGACGTATGTTACAGAACATTAATTGAATATCAAAAGCTCTAAAACTTCTCACAAAATGGCCAAACTCCTGTCATATAAGGTACTTTTAATTGTGAATGACAGCAGCGATGAGGTACTGCCAAAGTTGAACAATAACGCGTTAATAACCACCGATCATGGGAGTATGCCAACATGACACAGTGTTGCCAACTGTTCCCCGGCTTAGTTACATTGTGTCGCGCCATTGATATATTCGCGCTCCTGCCGTTAAACCTCTTAACTTGAGCCTCTATCGTTCCTTCGGCTCTCAACTTGTGATGAGTGGGTTTAACGGGGCAGAATATTTGTCTTATAAGCTTTGTTGAGAAGAAGAATTCTCTTCGACAAGAATTTTAACTAAAATGTTATTTTAACTTAAATTATGTAACGCATGGGCGTATAAAAAAAACGAAATTTTGAAAGTTTTAAAATATGGAGCTTGTATTGGCTACTTATTAATTTATTTACATTCAAACACATAAATCAATATTTAAAACTTTCATTTTTTGAGGCCTTTCGATAGCAAGGTGATGTGTCTGATGAAAATAGCCTTGCTATCAAAAGGACTCGAAAAAATAAGTGTTTTAAATATTAGTTTATGTGTTTCAATTTAAATAAATTAAAATTTTACTCTGTAGTTTATTCACCCTGTTTATTCTATACTCTTATAGTTATTCTGAATTTTTCTCGTTTTTTATCATGGTTACCAATAAGAAAAATATAAAATTAGTTTCTAATTTCCATGTCCCTTACAATTACATACACTTTATTGGTCTCGTCTCTCTTATATAGAAATAAAACATCCTGTAAGAATTCAAATCTATAGATCTGTTCGTTCTCGAGATACCGAAAACATGAAATTTTCCAGCACTTCAAGTGATAAGCTTCACTAACGCTCTGCCCATAAAATAATGTCAGCCAATCGGATATGATTTTCAAATTACTTGCTTAAGGTGTTTTAACCAATTTTTTAACATAACTTTATCACGCTCTACCCAAGATACAATTGTGCACAAAATGCGATGGCTGCCATCTTCGAAACTATAGAAGATTTTCCTCTTTGAAAACAACTCCGTGTGAATCTATTTGACATTTTTCATCTATTATTTAAAACAAATAACGAAATTTCATTGATTTGAAAAACATTTGAAAAATTCTAGCTTATCACTTTTTTATGTGAAAAAATAGCTTATCCCGGGATGTATTTAGTTTTTTGTAAAGTATATACTTTTTGAAATATTTAAACAATCGAGTACCAGAAGTTTAAGATTCCTTCTGAACTGCTTATACAAATATTGAAAACATTAAAAAGTGTTTTTATCCGTATTAGTTACATCTTTAAAATTAAACATCTCCCATACCACTATGATCGACTGTAAGTGCGTTAAAACTGCCTGAGGTTATTAAACATTGTTCTTATGGAGGAAAACTCAAGGTCATTTTACTGCAGCCGGTTCTTGAATGATTAAATTGAATTTAGTCCCTTCAATCAAGACTGACACCACATGGATTCTGCTGCGTATAAATTCTCTAAACAGAATCCGTTTCTGGTCACCTAACAAAAATGGAAAATGGAGAGAGCCTTCAATACTCTAGATACTAAAAACAGTGCTCCCTCTGCATTGCGTTGTTCAGAAAAAAGGCGCGGTGGCGCATGTACTATTTTATATTAGTTAAAACCAATTATTTTGAAGCTTTATTAGTTTTTATTAATACCATATTTACTTTATTATGCGGTACCCAAATTATTTATTATTAAATCGGTGTCACAAGATAAAAATTAAAGTACGAGTTCTTAAATCAAAGTGATGTGTATATAAAAGATAAATGTCTATATGGGCACGTTTTATCAAAAAGAGTGCAATAAATATTCGTTCAATAAAAAGTCAAATGTTGTACTTTACATTTTTTAAATAAAAATAATATTTTAGGCCCAATACGTTTGGCTGTTGCACAGATGCGTTTATTTAAGTTTTCATGAATGGACTCGAAGGCGTTTTGAGTTGCCTACAGTAAGGGACAGTTCTGTATGTTTGCGTATTCTCCCGCGTTTTTTGGCATTTCTAGAATGCATGGAATTTTTAATGCTTCTTTCGTCAACATTTCCTTTAACATTTACAAAGTTTTCTCATGAATGGACTCGAGGCGTTGAGGTTGCCCTACAGTAAGGGACAGTTTCTGTATGTTTGCGTATTCTCCGCGTTTTTGGCATATCGAGAATGCATGGAATTTTTAATGCTTGTTTCGTCAACATTTCCTTTAACATTTAATCAAAGTTTCTCATGAATGGACTCGAGGCGTTGAGTTGCCTACAGTAAGGGACAGTTCTGTATGTTTGCGTATTCTCCGCGTTTTGGCATTTCTAGAATGCATGGAATTTTTAATGCTTGTTTCGTCAACATTTCCTTTAACATTTACAAAGCTTTTCACTATGAGAAGCTTCGTTTTGAAAATGGATTTCTTAGTGTACTTTCCTTATATGGCATGAAAATGATATGGTTTTCTTTACCGAATCCTTATATTTAGTTATGATTTCTGACAAGATACTTGCAGATGTTGAACATCTTATCTGTTTAAATATTTAAAATGCAATTAAAATTAGTTTTACTACCGTTTATGTTATTGGCTAAGCTTTAGCGAAGCCTCCCACTCGTGGGACTGGAAACATTTCATTTTTGTCTATATCTCTGTCGGCCCACACGAAGCTTGAGATTTCAACAAATGGTTTTTTATCCATCGAGTAAAAAGAAAATAGAAAGTTAATGTTAAAATTTGGTGACAAGATTTGATTTCAGCTCACTTTTGCGTTCTAGTATGTTCCATAGCTCATCGGAACTTATGTGGCAAGATACCCCGAGAAATATTTTATCTACTGACTTTAAATTTTTGCGTAAAATATTTCTCCATAGCCTAGATGAATGAGTTCTATATGACGCATGTGCAACCTTGGATTTTGGCTGAGCGTCATTGAAGTGTATGAGTCGGTAAGCTGACACAGTTTCTCTTTCGCTTTCCGGAGAAGATGTAAACATTTCTTTATTATTGTTCTCCTCTCTAACTGACCGGCTGGTCATCTCCAGAATAAAATGAACTATAGATATTAAAGTTTGGATATAACCTCAGCAAAGCCTGTTACGCAACAATTGGTGTGACATACTATTAAATTGTAAATAAAAGTGTATTTATTCTTAAATTTACTAAACCTGTATGTGGAGGAAATAGTTATATTTATTACTGGAGCAAAGCACGTTACTGTAGACCCAGTAACGATTTCATTAATCTTTAAAAGTTCTGTTTCATAGAGGATGAATTTGCTCCATCGTTAAATTAACCAATCACTGAACAGTATAAAGGGAAATTTTAACGAGAAGTATGAATAAAGTGATATAAACACTATAAATCAAAATGTGTACCATGGTCTGAACAGTGTATAGTGTGTTCTTGACCAAAATCAATTTTACTTCCGCTGAGCAAATACGTCACAAATCAATAAAATTATTTTTCTCTCCAAAGTTGTAATTAAAAGACAACATGTGCTACTGGTATATAGGTCGATGTCTTAAATACATAAGTATAGGTAGATTTGGCATAGAATACAGCAGCATGGTCCAATTCCAGTTTTTTTCTGCTTTGTGATGAACAGTGAAGGGATCCAATCATGAGGCTGAGAAAAAGGTGTCTTCTGTTTGGGCTGTTCGTGAACGAAACAGTAATTGCAAATTTAACTGCAACAAATTATAGTAAACATTTAAACTTTCAGTGACTAAGATTTTGATTATTGGTTTATTAAGAACTATAGAACCGATGACGGTCTTCTTGTATTTTTGCTGGAAATAAACAAAGATTCAGCTCTTCAAAGTTTGACGACGATTTGCATTTAGGTTGGGAAAGTCTAAACAGCACTGTCTCAAGAGAATATTTACTACTTCACTGTGATGGTTCAGGTGTCCTATCTCCTCAGGCATATTCACATAACATTACCATGTATATGACTCTCAACTTTTAAACAAAGGCCCTAAAACGTAAGAATCTTGGAGGGATTTTGTTTTTTTTTACGGCAAAAAGTACGTTTTTATATACACGTATAAACCAAAAAATACTATACTAATCTCAATTTGAAGTTTATTTAAGTGAAAAGTAAAAGCAGTGATACTCCACAGACAGTATGAAAAGATATTAACATTTCAATAAAAAAAAACTTATCGTATCGTTCTAATTACGATTTATTATTAAAGTTAAAGTAGTTTTGAGTTTAACTCTAGCATAAAAAAGTGGAAGAAAATAATTTAAGTTTTATGATTATTTAGGAAGCAGGATTTTTACCAGAAATTTGCCATTGTTCACTAATACAAGAAATCAGTAACACTACGTTTCGAGATCTGCAATCTGATGTTCTCCTCAGGTGAGCAAACTACAATATCTGGTCCTCAGTGGTCGGTCGTTTAATGCAGATCTATTGAGACCTGTATCTTTCAGATGGGTTTTCAAAAGTAGTGTTGTTTTTGTTATGTGCTGATTTATGCAAGGCACAACACTCTGGTATGATTTGTTTATTTTAACCTAGATTTGAAGTTATACGTTAAGGTAATTATTCACCTGAGGAAGAGATCAGATTGCATATCTCGAAACGTAGTTTTGCCAACTTCTTGTGTCACTGAACGAATAAACAAAATATCCGGAAAATAGTTCCTCTTCACCGCTATAACCCAAAATTGTAATATCATTGTTGGTGGTAATGGGGTGAAAATCAAAATTCGTAACATGGAACCATTTATAAAACTGAGTAGACTGGCTCAATGGTGAACCTGAAGTGCGTTGTTATAACTCCAGTGTAAAGAGCTATACACTTCTCTACATTGCGATTCCACTCTGTACACAAATTTGTGGATATATTATAATATGATGAGTAGAAGTGATAATTAATAACTGGACGAATGTTTGTACTGTGAAGCACACTCTTTCAACCACTCAGTGTCAACAACACTACAACCCTAAATATCCCCTCTTCTCAGCGCTGTTTTATCTCTCCTGGATATTTAATACATTGCATTAACCAAATCATAAACTGTTGCTTCAATATATATTTATAAGGAAAAATACAATATACATATAGCGAACTACTTATTGCTACTATAGAAAGTATAAAAGTAGTACGCTGAGGTAGTTTGTAGTATGTGTACAATTATACGTGACTCATATTGAATCATATATTTCATATATAGAAAAAATCTAAAGTATTATTCGGCTAATAAATTACCCTTGGTGGATGCAAAAATTTGATTTTTATTTTATTGTTAAAATACAAAATAATCAACACCTGTTCTGCCAAAATATGCCATTAATTTTAAAAACATAGCTACTAATTAATGATGTAGTTGATTATATTGCAGCACGTTGGGTATTCTGAGTTGATATCTATATTTTGTTACATAAAATATTATTTGCAGAATATTTCAAATCCTAAAATCTACTTTGTTGTATTTCTACCAAACAAATTGCTTTGATGACATTTTAACAATATAAGCACTGTACTTAGCTTGTGGGTTGATCATTCATTGATTTATTGACGATTTGGGATGCTTTAACACAATCATCAATGGCTTATGTTCGCTATGATGGCTTAATTACTAACAGAATATTTTGTACCGAATTATCTTATCTGATGATAGATTACGTACAACATTTTATAATCTTTACATTCCAAGGACGGTAATAAACAGCAGATCGAATACTAGTACGGTAACGAGACAGTGTGGCGACCATTACGTACTAACGAGACATGACAGGTTAATATGCAATCATTAAAACTAAATACAACAGCCATAAATGCCCGTATTGTTTTAAGGTTTGCCCTCGCCATGCAATCGTTGCAGTTATAACTGAGGGAGGAAAGGACGAGGTATTTTTATGTTTTGCTATGTGGACGTTGGCAGCGCTGCACATCTGCTATCCGTGTCCGGTTCCGGTTCTCTCGTTATCGGCTGACAATAGCGAGCTCCCTGTTCAATCGCGACCAGCAGTCCCCTATATACATTTTTTTTATAACTAGGGAGTTTAAATGTCATTTTTTACTTATATTTTCATTTTATTTTAAAACGCCAAATTATAAATTTAAAAAAGTTGCAGTAAAAAAAAAAAAACTAAACACAATAGTACACTTTATTTACGCTTCCAGTTTTCGATCACGTAGTGTTTCATGTAAATTTCTAATTAATCTTCAACTAAATAAATTATAAATCATTTAAACACTGTATTTTCCAAAATAGTAAGAGAAATCATAGATATAATTAGGAAAAATACTTTCAAGACAAAATTATTAAAAAGCTTGTACTTTTTGACAAATAAGCCATATTGATCTACCACGGATACAGGTGGGTTGTATTATTAGCAGTTTTGTGTAACATCTCTTGACTGAAGATGACATTCAGGCCTAAATATGTCAAGACAGT
>NW_025782113.1:0-37144 GCF_021130785.1 Homalodisca vitripennis
TTATAATACTTTTAAATAACATACAAAGGTGGGATCCAACGTCACTGATGTTGAAGAGGAGTCAAAGTTTTAGCCATAACACTGCTGGATAAGTCCCGTCCACGTGTTGTCTCTCTAAGCCTTTTGGATTACCTCAAGCATTAAATGTCCCGTCCATTTGGAATAATCCTGTCTGAGAATAAGTGGAATGTTTATACAAAGTTTTATTTTGTAAAACAGAATTGCTAACAGAAGTATTATAAATTTCTAAATGCTATTTACTTTTTTTTGTTATCTATGAATCGCCTAACTACCAAATGTTAATGATTTTTGTTAAGCTATCTTGTAAATAATTAACTCAATTAAGATAGCGCAATTATTTCATAATTTTTTTTCATAGGATAGCAAAATAATTACATGCTAAGAAATTTAATAATCGATGTCATAAACATCAAAGATTCGTCTTACATGTAAAATTGTTACGTAAATATGTAAGGAGACGAGTCGATTGTCAGGCTCATTTATCTCTCAAACGTAGGCACTAACTGATATTGAACAATGTTTGCACACCAAATTAAGTTAAAGTTTTTGTTATATAACAGGATTACAGATTCTTGAACGCGCCAATATCGGAAATTATCATGAGCTTGTGCTGGAAAATGTTGATGCTTTCAAAAACGTTTATGCAAATTAATAATATTTGTGCAATTTGACCTGATCTATTAAATAACCCAAAAATACTTCATATATTTACTATAATTAGTTTGTCAAGTAAATTAATAAAGCAAATTATACAATAAGTGTGTTTCATTGTAAAATATAACTATTATTTAAATAGTTTTTAGATCACCATATTTAGCATTATGTAAGTTAATTGAGAATTAGTTTAGTGCTTAAGTAATTAAATAATTAATTTTTAATGTAGATATGTGCTAAGATTTAATTAAATCTCGTAAAAGTTTCAGTATGTACCATCTCTTATACGTATATACTCTCCATCAAAATCAGTAATAATTAATATGCAACCTTGATGTGTTGTCAGTAACACATATTTACCACAGTATTTGCATCGCACCATTATTGGAATTCAATCATTTATTGTTCAGATCTAAAATAAAAAGTAATAGAAATATCGTAAAACAAATTGTTACAAAGAAACTATAATTCTAGAACGAGCCTAAATGGCATCCGACAAACTAAATTGTATAGTGCACTCCGAAAGTAAATTATAACATTTAATGAAGGTTCAATGAGATTTTGAGTCTATAATGTTTATTTTTTTGAGAATTCATAAACTTCATCTTCAAGATAACTGCAAAAATAAAAATAATGTATACGTATTTCTCTGTTACGATCTATTTGGTTTTAAAGACACTATACCTAAAGTATATATGTATATAATTTCAATAGCCATTGAATCCCAAAAAGTACTTGCTCCGGACTAGAATCCAGATCTCTCACTTGCCGGGTGAATGTATATATATAATATATATATATATATATATATATATATATATATATATATATATATATATATATATATATATATAAGAGGCTGACATTTGAGCTCTTTCCCGCTTCATAAAGAACCCAAACCATAATTTTCTACATTTTATAATAAGAATAAAATAGAGATATTCTTTTAGAGAATTCTATTATGTAAGACTTAATTTCAAAATACACATAATGAGTAACGTTTAACTGATTAACTTTTATACCCAATTGTATTAAAGAATATTTCCTACTAAATTCAACTTTACTTTTATATTAATTTTATTATGTAATTATTTCATATACAGACTGGATGTATTTAAAATATAGGTATTGTAATTACATACCATACTTGTATCAATTAAAAACTTATATGGTGTTTCATGTCTATTGCAACATTATGTAATATGACTTATATAACTCGTAGGTGTCCATTTTTTAATATTAAAAATAAAGTACATTTATTTTTTAAATAAGACAAAATTGGGGAGTATTTTTTAATTTTTAAATTCCCCGGCACATATAATTTTAACTACTTCCATTTTAAAAAATTTACTTTTTCTTGCATACGGAAATATACATCTATAAAGAAATTATGTTTCATATATAAATACAATACATACATATTTATGCATAAGTATTGAAATGATATCCACCAGTCTAAATATAAAATTACGAAACCTAAATAGGCGACCCATATTCACAATGTACGCCTGATTTTGCCTTAGTTTTAGGTTACAAATAAAATGATACTCGCCAAAGCATACATTTATTTAGACTAGATATTATTACTACTTGCTAAAGTAATCTTAATTATTTTAACCAGGGGAAAACAAGAAATATTACAAAAACCGAACTGTACCATCATATTATTTATCATATAGTGGATAATAACCATTCACATTTAGAAAAGGAGGAATTAAAAATCAAGATTTACACATTTAAAATTCAAATTATTATTAATGATGTTTTAATGGTCAATAATATTGTTAAAGAGCAGGAATTTGTGGATTAACAAAGTGAGAATTATTGATAGAATTTCAATAATCATTTGAGAGATCAACTGTAAAGTAGAGTAAATGAAAGCGGGATGATTGCGATGTCCCAGGAGGGTGACAACCAAGATTAGGTCCTAAATAGTGGTTACAACAACAGGATAAGCTAGCCAGATGATCCCAAGGGACAATAATGTTGCGTGTAATGTTAAACGTATATTGGCCAAACAAAAAGGAAAATAAAAAAGAGAGTAAAGGAACATAAAGCATGTCTGAAGTATCAGCAAGAGGAAAGATCGGCCATGGCGAAACATGCACTACCATACTGGACACTGCTTTTCACAAGTCAAATTATTTAAAAGAAATCAATGACAACAAATTCCTCGATGCTTACGAAACTATTTTTATGCAGAAGAACCAAAATTATTTAGTAAATAATGAACCTGGACCTCTACAAAATTCACCGTTACTGCCTTTAATCTAATTAAATATTAATTTTTATATATACAGTAGACATGCTTCCTGGCCTTTAAAATCTTATCTTCTTTGTATTTTTCAAAACATATGTTTTTATTTAAATCTAAATTGTTTTTATTATTAATTTACTTTTATTTCAGTTTATGTGGGTCTGACGATGTGTTCTTTGAGCACGAAAGGCCTCACAAAATAAAAATCTTTCATTTATTGGAGTGTTTGATTATATATTAAGCATATGTTAAACCTGTTTAATCAGTTTATACGTGTGAGACAACTTCACCTTAGTTGCTTGTTTCCGAGCGACCAGACTAATATTTAATATGAAAAGAAATCGTAGGTTTGAGTTAAAAAGGCTTTAAATTGTAGCTTCTTAATATATAATGTCGTACGATCAGCTTTTAAAACTAAGATTTAAATTTTTTTAAATAATACGTTATTCAAGCATCACTCTTTCAGGTACTGTAAATTATATAAAATTTGATTATGTGGATCGATGGGTTTCTTGTTACACGTTTCTGTTAGTGATGAGATATATTTACAAAAATATTTATGAAGAGAATCAATAAATTACGTCTACATATATTTCAAGTATCTTTATGTATTGTCCTATTAGAAAATATATAAAGAATAGATAAAATCGGCCAGACTTAAGCAAGGTTTTACCACCAAAGGCCACATCGTGGCCACAGTTATATACGTGAAGTATGGACTTGTGGAAGTATAAGCTCCATTATATAGACCACGATAACGGTTTCTGTAATTGTATAACCAACCATTTCGTATTGTATTGTAGCCACAAATATCAGACTATCTAGGAAAGTCGCACTTCCAATTATCTGATAAGAGGTGAATCATTTACTAGAAATGACTTTATTGCTTTTTACCTATACTGCTGTTAACCTTAAATATTTAAAATAATTCATATATATATATAAATATAAATTATATATATATATATATATATAATATATATATATATATATATATACTAGTATTTACGATTTTATTTGCATATGATGTTAGTTTATAGTAAATATCCCTAACACATTTCTATGTTCTGTTTAATATTAGTAATTGTTATATGGTTTTTCACAATGATTTTATTAAATTTTGTAAAGTGTCATAATCTTTTGTTTGACAATGAAATATTTATTTATACTAGCCTAAATTTACAATTAATAATTCACACAAAAAAATTATTATTTTAATATCGTATTTATTTGTTGATATTTGTAGTTTGTTTTTTATTGTTTTTATTTTCGTAAAAATATTTATTAGTCATATTGTTTGTTAATTCTTCAAGTTATATTTATAGTTTAATAAAACGCGAATTTTATACGAGTATTTATATGTAAATTATCAAGGCAATTATAATACCTTCCAAAACGTTAGATACTTTACACAAACACAAAAATCATGAAAACCCCGCAGATTTAGCCGAATAATGTTTTGGAAGTGGTACTTGTACATTTGTATATGTTAAACCCATAAGTTTTCTTAAATATATTGATACAGTCACTAGTACAAGAGTGTACCGTTTTACTGGCACATGAGCGGTTAGCTTTGAAATTTAAATGTTTGTGAAGATTCAAAAAAAAGGAAAAGGAAAATCATTCTGAAATAAATAAAATTCAAACTAAAATAAAACTTCTTCTTGAAAATAATTACTGGATTTAAAATTAAAATAAAAAGGTCATGATAGCTTTTAAATTCAAACTTGTAATATATTCGTCACTCCAAAAATGTACAAAGTTTTTACAGCTTGTCTTTTATTCAATTTTTTAAAATTTCAAAACTTTCACAATCTAATCTGATCTGTCAATTCTTCACTTTAATTTATCTTAAAAATTCAATTTTATTTTGTTACTAATTTTCTTTACTTTACTTTAAATATTACTTTCTTTTCAGTGTTAGAGATGTAAAAAATCTTCGGTGTTAGAAATTAAAAATATTGCCAAAAGCATCTGTAACAACCACAAATCTCTTTTAGTATTTTTGCATAAAATTTTATATACATGTGCTCACTGCACCAACAAGTTTTATATTGCACAGATTAAAAGGAAAAGTTTATAAATTCCCATTAAATTTATTTTTTACAATATTTCTTTCCCCAAAATTAATTAAAATAATTAAGATTGAATATTGACTGGACTCCAGTTAAAAAGTTTCACGTACCCCCAGGTTCGATGACGATTAGCAAGAATAACTCTAAGCTCTTTCAAAGACTTTACTCGTTGCTACTACTACTGATCAACTGAGACTAGGAGGTACGGCACGTATACCTTACCCCATCGTTTTAATTTCGTTATCAAACACTCCCATCTGCGATGTGCGCCTCGCTGATAGCAGCCTCTTTTGTACTGTCCAGTCCTTATCATTCTTCTGGGCCTACTCCTTCCACCGGTAATCCAGTTACCTCCAGAATTATTATTTAATACAATCGGTAAAAGAATAAAATTACGTTTAAAAAATGTGATTTATATAATGGAAAAGGCTTACCAAACAAGGGAGAAAAATCTCCGATGGAATTATGTGTTGACTTGTATTTGGGTCATTATGAGATTATCAGAGGAAATTTGTATGCCAAATAAGTCTCTCTTTTTTATTCTTACAGGATCGATATAAATCTCATCAAATATTTATAATATGGAAAATGTTTGGAAGCAGTAACAGGAAGCAACAATAAAGAAGACTTACGTCTTACTGTCTTACATACGTAAGACAGGTTTCGTGTACTATTAACCTTGTTTAAAGAATGCTAATAGACTAATTAAACTTTCCTAATTATAAGGTCTCACTTTTTATCATTAATTATTTGGAACACTATAATTTAATGGTATCAGTCTGCAATGTAAATGGTTGTTAAACAAGTAACAGCTTGTAGTCATCGCTCATATTATCTCCAGAGATTCATCAAGGATAACTCTAGGTATGAACCTTGAGGATTTATGTTTGCTATTCCTGTCCCTAACCAACGTACTGAATGGTTTCATTTTGACCACTCACCATCTTTTCCCAGTATAGCCCTATACCTATATTTTATGTACATATGTGCAACACAAAATATGCCGTCGTTTATTAATTTGTCAGCATATTATTTTTTGTGTTATTCAGCGTTCTGGTTCACCATTTCGGAATTCTCAGCGAAAATGATGCTCATCACAAAACCGACATTGCAAACTCTTTAAATCTATATGTAGATCAAATTTATTACAAAAATTTATTTACAATTTACTTGGTTTATCCAGGCTGGCTTTTATAGTAGGTTTACATTAAATTTCTGTCATTAGTCTAAATTCCGAACAATGTAAGTCAAGATTAATAAATTCTACCACTATTATTCCTCAGTAAAGTTTTATTATGCTGCATAAAAAATCAAAATATTTACGTTATATTGTTTATAATGTAGTATATTTCGTAAAAATGTGTGTATCTTATAAGGTTCAAATTTATTTAATACTTAATGATGGTATATTAATAAATATAAGCAATGCAAGTCTGTCAGGAATAAAATCTATCAAGGTTTTCCTGAACAATGCATTATCACATTTTTATATTTTAAATTTGAATATAGAACTCAAATATTGCTTTCTATTTATATCTATAAGAGCGAGAATCTCCAGAGTATCTTTATCATAAGCCGAACAGCTTCTGTGAAAGGAAATGTGAAGAGTCTGCATTCAATCCATCAAGAGGCAGTAAGACTCAATACCACAATCTTTTCTGCTGAAGCCGCCAACATAATCTATTGGAATATTCTTTCTTATTGAGTTTGTATCCATTGGGAAATATGAACAAATATAAAATTTGAAATACCCGCCTGAGTTTTTAGATAGCGATCAAAGAATACTTGTCGATAAATCTTTACATACCTTGATAGATCATTACGAAAATACTACAGTTCCTAATATATAAAATATATGTAGTAGTAATTGTTAATTGTTTTATGGATAGTATAAATTGATTTGATTCCTAATATCAGAAATTTGACCGAATTCATTAAAAGTATCTACTGAATAAAATTTAATGCTTTTTAAGCAATCTTGCAGGACCTACTTAAGAGTCTCCTCAATAGTTTCTTATTCCATATTTAAAAACAATAATAACTCCAAAATAAAAAAAAAAACATATATTTAGGATAGGTTTATATATAAGTATAACTATTTAGCCTACATAATAAAAGGTACACTTTATAATACTGGTGTCAGGTAAGTTTATAACACAACGAATATAATATTTAAAAAGTGTTGGCCGCTTGAATTTGTGCACAATTTTTTATTTAGACTATTACTGAACATGGTCAAAGATTCAACGTCCTTTATAAATTTTACCAAATTCGACACAAGTTTTGTAATTGAAGATATTTTATTTTTATTTAAATATAGATCACAGTTTCAAAAACATATCTATATCTCAAGTATTATATTTTTATAGCAAAGCTGAAAATAGTTTTTTTAGCATTCTCTCGTAAATTCAAATGACTACTTTAGATAGAAGTTATTTGACATTTCATAGCAATTAAAAATATCTTCAGTGCAGCTTTGTTAATAGAAGTAAATATTTACTTATTATATTAAATATTACTTATTATAAGCATCTATATTAAGGAGGCATTTATTGTTATTGTATGAAAAAGTAGTTATATTCCAGGTATTACGCATCGTAGAGTAACAAGATTTTAAGAGTCCAAGTAATGTATATTGAAATTTTTCTTATGTATTAATACCATATAACGTTTCCATATCTAACAAAGTTTTAAGTAGTTAAACGGGATCGTTTTTAAATAATTTATATTTGTTATATCCTAACGTTCATTATTTACATTTCAGTTCCAATATACTGCTTTATGTATCTATTCGAGCGAAATATTTGTAAAAATTATAAAAACTGTTATAATAAATAATGTAAAATATTAAACTGTTAACAAAATTTTTTTTAGGTTATGACCTTAATGTAATGTAAGCACAACGTAACGTAATAATACCAACATACACATTCAATAAGTCCCATTTGTAATCAAAACAATTACAATGTTTAATATATTATGATCCTTCTGTTAATGGAAGTATGCTGGTCCTTCTAATAAGAAAACTAGTTTTTAAAACCTTTATTGGTCTTACTCAAATGTTTTCACGAAACTCATTGCAATAGTGTGAACAAAACGTTTATATTATTATGTAATGTAACCCGGTGATGATAAGTGGCAGGAAAGGAAGTTGAATTCCTTTTGTTGCAAGTTCAATACGCTAACCAATGGGCAAACCCAGCGGACAGTCAACTGTACAACTACACAACCAAGATAAGCAGTACAATAATCAGGCTTTAATAGATGAATGGGCGTAGTCTATATTATAGAAATGATTGAAAAATTCTTTTACTTGCCATTCTTTTAGAGATATGTTTCTGGAATGTGCTTCTTATTTCCATACATTACTAAATTTTACTAAAATAAAAAAAGTTATTTTATTCCTGTCTACTAGTACGTCAGTAATACATAAAGTATAAAAAACGTATTGATATTGTTTTTATAAAGGTTTTTTTTATTCAGCCCTCCATAGAATAATCCAAAGTGCGTTTTTCCACTTTTGCTGGAGGGACGATTTGGAATTTATTAATATGATCAATAAACAAGGCCTTATTGCTGATAAACCGATGTTTTATAGTATCGAATGAACAATTAGATCACAACGGAAGAGTTATATGACAGCTGGACAGACGGTTCAACTAACAGGTTATCATAGCCACAAAGATTATTCTTTTTCCTTTAAACTACAATATCTTATAGTATTCTTACTTAGACCAAGAGAAAACCAAGTTTCTATGGCTATCTTCCAAGTTCCATGTGTCTAAGACTTGTTTACCAATAGTTATTTTACTGAAGACAACCAGAAAAACTGCATTCTGACCCTTTGAAAATTAAACTAATAGGGTAACAAAGAAAAACCCTGTATACTCTTTCTATCACGAGTTATCTCACATACAGGTAGGCAGACAGACAGACAGAAGTGAGAGCATTATGCTTTACAATTATGATTACTTGCAATTTTTACGAGTTGGATGTGAAATTAAGTGTATGCGTATAAATCAGCTTATCTCGTATGACCTTAAAAGTTTATGTGTTTAAGCATTCTGATGGATGGAATTTTCTCTGCTACTTAATTAGTTGCCCGCTGTGCAATTTTAAATAGAACTATCGCCAGAATGAGTTATATAGAAAGTTAAATGCACGCTCAGGTCAGTTTTGAAAAGTAGGATCTGTAGTCCACGGGTGTCGGTGTGTCCTACCCTTCGAAAATGAGAGATTAGACACTCTCATCAAAATTAGGCATTAACCTACAATCTCAAATTCTATATAACATAAATTATACAAACTTTTTTATAATAATATTAACAAATTATCATCACAACCAGGTTTATTTATAATTCCATTTAGTTCTAAATGTGATGTATACTAAAATACGTGTTTAACTCCAAAAAGTTCTAACATTGAGATTATTGGTTATTATCTTCACAACCAGGAGTTGTGTCGATCTGATTAAGGTCGATCTTTGCTAATCCCTTAGGATTCGAGAGACACGACAAGGGTGTACTAGCTCTTTACCATGGACTGACATTCCAGATATTGCCAACCTTCACTTGTACAATTTGTGATGGAATTAAACCTTGACAACTTTAATAAAAAGTTAAAGGAGAATAAGATGTTAAGATAGCCTAAAATAGTCTTATTTGCCTTTGGAAAATAAGGTAGTTCAACTCAATTTTACAGCTAATATAAGGAAATATTTATACCAACCTGGTGTTGGAACAGTAAGTTATTTACGTTAAAGTTTCTCTATTTTTTAGCGGAGAAAGATTTTAAAAAATAATTCAAACTAATATCTAAATAAGCTTCGGCAGACTTGTTATAATGTGCTCGCTAAAAAGAAATAAATACAAACTAAATGTTTGCGATATAATTTATTTGTTAGAAAGATGTTTCATACCAGTGTAAAATAGTTAATATTTTAACCAATATTGCCTCTGAATAAATAGTCGACAGCAATGAGTCGGTACATATAACTATATAGAGATCGTTTCGTTCTGCCCAGAAGATAAGCGATTACCTTACTTATCTCGGTACAGTCTGAATGTCCAGATACAGGCCTAACTGCAACCTTGCATTCAACATCCCCACGTATAACCCTGTTTTCGTCTCAAAATACAGAAAAGGAATTGAAATTAGGTGTAAGAAGAAGAAAGAAAGAAATAAACTGGCTGTGATAATATAGGTAACAAATTTTAAATTTATGAATAGCACAGTAAAGGTTAATATTGTTAATAAGAGATTTGGCCATACCAATTTAAAAAAACTTATCCACCAATAATCTACTACCAATAGATTAATATAAATCTTTTCCAAATTAATTGAAACACTATTAGTTTAAATATCGTGCATATATACATAATAAATATCAATAAATCCAATCTAGTGAGGAAAGAATCAACTAAATGTAATTAGATAAAATGTTCCGGAGAATATTTATAGCAGTATAAATTAAGATTTTGAAGAATACACGGCTATTTTCAGATAAACACTATATTCAGTGAATCATGAAACTCTCTTTATTAACCTAGAAACTATAAGTATCAGAAGAATTCTGTTGTGTTCATCCAGTAGTTTCTAAATCGGCGGGAAACTTAAGTAAATATATTAAATAACAATAGTTCTCTAAGTAAAGTTTAATCTTGAATTTGCCAAGGGTCAATTATATACGGATGCTGTTATATTGTTTTTTACTTTCATTTATTTATTTTGACTTACTTTTCACGGCAAATTATAGTTTAAATTTTGAAATATAACAACATTTATTCTCTTACGTAATCCCAATTAACCTTGGTAAAAGATTTAATTAAGATCACTTAATGAATGTTTAAAATTTTTGTTATCCCAAAAAATTTAAGTTTATACAAACCAAACAAAATTCGTTAAGTTTTAGTTTCCTTAGCTTATAAATACCGGTTCCTCCCACTAAATACAGGGTGGCTTTTACTTATTAGCGTGTGATTCAACTTTTACAAATAGTAAAATAATATAAATATATAAAATTTATCTTAATTTTTGAACTTTATATTAATAAATTGCATATAAAATTATCACTTTTAAGGGAATTCCTTCAGTAATCATTCGCAAGTTTCCTTTATTTCCATTTCATAAACTTCGTATTACATTGCAGTATTTGTTGAGGCTGAAGCTGAAAATGAGTGAGGATTAAATGCGAAAAACACAATAGTGTATTGTTCTTATTAATTTGAATATATGCAAAGTGAAAAGTTTCTATTCCTTATTTTAGACTTTGGAATATTACATCTACCCAGAATTTTTTCGTGTTCAACGTTTTAAAAGTATTCCTTATGAGAAAATGAAAACTTTGAGTGATGATATTTTTATTGAAATATTTTTAATAATTACAAGATATATAAGTGAGAAAAATTTAATACTAACTCATTTAAATGAAAAAGAAATATATAAAACCTTTATATCTTCTGGCCGTTGGGACTAAGCATTAAACATAAATAATAATATCTAAAATTATTTATTGTCACATGCTTCTATTTCTGTTTATAATTTTTTTCTAAATAGGCACAATATTTTCAATCATTGCCAATTCCAAGATGTTTAAGTATTATTTTGTATTAAGTTTTTTTTATAATAAAAATAAAATAAGTACAGTACTTTTTCCTATGAAGTTTGTGAATAAGGTATTAAAAAATACTTTCTAACCCCCTTTACAAAAAAGAATAGAAAAGCTCTATAAGAGTAATCCCGGTTTACAGAACACAAATTTCATTCGGTTCATCTAATCGCACCTCAGGTAAACCGAAATGACAGAATTTATAGTACAACATAGTGCCTGCAGTTGTTTAAGTACTTTGAACTTAGCTAACCTTAACAAATTATTATCTCCTCTGTTTGTATAAATTATTATCCAAACAGTGGAGATATAAACTCTAACCTTTGTTAAATCTCGTTAAATTGTCGTTAAATTTAAGCAATCAGAGGACATAAATAATTCCAAGACTTGTAACAGACTTCAGAGTTAAAGCAGGATTTAACATCTTTTTTAGTGGCTAATTTACTCGTTCATGCACTGCACTTCAGGTTACTAATAGACTTAGTTTATTTAGCAACTCACGTTAAATTACTTACAGGCTCCCATTGCTATGAGTGAAATCTAACATTTTCTGTGACAAAATAACGGTAAGTATGCCCTTCGTGTTCGGTGTTAAGTTTAGAATATTATTTAGTCAGATAAGAGAAACACACCAATGTTAAACTTATGCCGTAAGAATAATGAAAATACTAAAATAATATTAATCTATAACTCCAGACGTGAACCGATGTTTCTAACTAAGAACAATGTTTACAGAAACAACTTAGCCTTCCTAATCCTGTTACACTAAGAAACGTACCGAGCTAAGGACGTCTTCTTATCGTATTGTACGTGTAATTGTTCTTTAAATAACGTAGTTTCTCACGTAATTGTTACTTATCAGATTTTTTTTATTAAGGTAGGTTTATCGCAGGAATTTAAATGATGACTTATTTACATTATTAACAACTATCCTTATTATTAAAAAGTAACTCAGGTAAATATGAAAACAGTATTTACAGATTTATGATAGTACAAATGTACTGTAATAATAATATCCTGATCTTTGAAACATTCCTTTCTAGCAAACATTTATTAATATCACCGATATTGGCAAGACAAGAAGTTAAATAACAAAAAACTAAAATGAAAGTAACTTTGGAGTTCATTCTAGATTCAATAATGAGTTAGTGCCTCGAGAGATGAACGATCCTGAAAATTAGTCTCTTAACATTTCTTCATAACAGATTTACATATTAAACGTAAGTTCAAGATATTCTTTACAAGTTCATAAATTATTGCATGTTACTTACGAAGTTCATTATTTTATCACTTGAGACCAAAGATGAGAAACTACCTCATTGTACTTCTTGTTATAAGAGGGAGAGGATTATGTTACGCTCCAGCGTTTTCTAGTAAATGGCGGCTGGGGGACTCCGGGAGACAATTATCTTCATGTTTAGGTAACAAAAAGATTAATCTCTAATGGTAAAAATTCATAGTAAACCAGGCAGAAGTAAAACAAATTTTTTGTTCTCAAATACTTTCAATCATGAACACGTACGTAGTGTATTAATAAAAATGGCATTTTAAAATTCTTATAACATAACTTAAACTATCCCACTCTACCACAAACCTGCTAAGGGATAAAAAAATACAACAGAGAAATAACAGTAAATGCATCCAAAATAGAACAAACATATACAATTGATACTTCGTAGATCAATTTTAAGTCCAATCGAAACCAGTGTTTTTATATAGCTATATTAGACCGTTTGTTGAAAGTATAAACATAAAACCCTATTTAAGATATATATATATTATACAGTATTATAAAGTAGCCGCGGGCGCGGGCTACATCAGTATCAGACCGACCATACTCAAAGTTGGGTTTCTGGGCGGCGGGCGTATGGCGCAACGCATATAAATTTTATCTGTAAAACAATATTAAAAAGAGTTGATCTAATTTAAATGAGCGTGAAAGTATTTTTTACGGTAAATTAACATATTTGACAATCCATGAAAATAAACGGTTAATAATGCTTAAAATATTGTATTTATATACGATCAATAAAAATATTGAAATATTAACATACTTAAGTTGGAGATATGATAGAAATCTTTTAATTCATAAAAAATACTAAAAGAATTGCATTTAAAAAAAATCTTTAGAAAACAACCTTAGTTTCTGCATCCAAATTTTGTATCATTAGTTTCTCTGATTCTCAGACAGGATTATTCCAATTGCAGGACTGTTAAGGCCGGAAGTAATCCAAAGCTTAGAGAGATAACACCTACGCGTAAACGAACTATCGTATAGAGTTTGATATTTTGAATGGAGCATTTGTATATATGTAATAATCTAGTAGGAAAACATTGATTTCTCAACGCTCCTTGGATTTTAGCTGAAAGTTAGCATATTCATATTGGTCTTATTAGTAACAGCGGTGGAAAAAAACGGTCGAAATAAATACATTTTAAAACTATAAATTTGAACACAAAACTTGTGGATTTTAACATGCTACATAGAAACAAAAGCTATATACAATAATATGAAACATACTCGTATCCATAGACTTTGACCTTCAACCTCATCGAAGTCCATTATGTAACATGTAATAAATGGCGTACCCCTTCCTAGTTGGTGCGGTATTTCCAACGTTATAAATTGACGATTTTATAGCTACACAAAGCATCCTCTAATTACGAGTTTGTGGTAGAACACTTAAAAGCAGAAGAGTTTAAGTGTTTGAGCAAAGTGTGTTGGTTATAGAGTTATTGGATTACGGTTTAAAGGAGAACAACAGAGAGACCACAAATGATTTTGTACAAAAATAGATCGTGTTTTAACTATACTGGAAATCTAAGTGTTTTAAAGTGAAGGAAGACTTTGGAAATACTCAAAATGGTTGAAAGTTTACTTTGTAAATAAAAACGGGTCACAATACTATTCTTACATGAAAAGAAAACTCACCTTACTTAACAAATATTGATAACATTTAATTTTTAGTACAATAATTTGTTTGGTCTATGTTGTTTACTTAATGCATAAATAAATAAGTATTATAGAACAGAGTATATATTTGTTGTACCTAAGGAAAAGTAATTGGAAGATAAGAGGATATGGAACATATGCTATCGATAAATGTGAAAATAAATAATAATAATAAAGTTAATGAATAATATACTTGTGTATAATTCAAAATGGTCCTTTTTATGAACCTTCCGACCTCAAAATTTGATACCATTTTCCCTTCATCTAAACGATACCTATTATGTAGCAAGCATTAAGTCTTTAAAAAAAACCACACTAAAAACAATAGTTATCATGCAGCCTATAGATAGCCGAATGGACTGCTCATAGAACGTTTTGACCCCAACACCAATAGGGCACTTCAATGGACCAAAAGAAAACCATATGCCAAGTTTCAAGTCTCTTCGAAATTTCTGACAAGAGTTATTGCGCCATGACCAGATGACACGTTATAAAAAGGGTTGTGTTCAAGTAATATAAAATGCACTTTATCTCTAATATAATTAACGTTGCTACAATTCCCAATCTATGCGATGCTCGTATAGCTACTTATAATGTTCGAGAGATCCGGGCTAATGCCCCATATTTCGCGCAGTAATATTTAATAAAATTCTATCATGGTAATATTCGAATGCTTATTCACAAGTTTCAAGTAATGAGGGCCAGATGTCTCGAAGCGTAGATGTCAAACAAAAAATATTCTTGAAGCGCTTTACTGAGTTTGCCTTACCGCATCAAAGCATTATAAAGAATATTTATTAGAAAGACAATACATGATAACGGTCTTAGAAGGATACTTTGGTCAAAAGCGTCCACCTTCATTTTGTTCCACATTCTTCTGAACTGTTTTATTTACAGAGTCATCGTTAATTTGTCCTTTGAAACAGTTGAAGTTCGTAATAAAGGTATGAAAAACCTACTTTGTTAAAACGATTGCCGTCCAACCTTCAACCCTTAAATTTTGCCCCCTTAAGGCGTGAAATGACAATTCCCCAACTTCCATTGTAATCAATATAATAAGTTTGCAATACATATCTTTGCTGTAAGTGAAACAATTATGGAGATACTGTGCTGACAAACCTACGCAGTTATAAAGAAAGACTCACAATAACAAACTAAAACTTATTGGGACGAAACTATGGCTTCGTTCCAGTAAAATACCGTAAAATATAATATAATATGATCCCGTCTTCTGTTGTTTTCCGCAAACTAAAATTCGAGATATACTTCTAATATCACTAATTTAACGCATACCGCAATATATGGAATGTAATAAATATATAAGTAATAATATAAAAGATATTGTTGTGAAACTTATTGTCGAATAGAAAAAAAAACCCGTCACACAATGTTTAAAAAAAACCAATTTATGAAAAAAATAAACATAAATTTGTATAATGAAAGCATCAAAATACATCTAGAAATGTAGTGAAGCTGTGAATATAGAAAGGAAAAATGTAAAAAGACTCCAACTGTGACAGTTAGCGCTCTTTAGTATTTTATCACTGGTCCCTTGAGGTTTATGGGATGAATGGATCGTTCAGATATGCCAGACATCGCTGTCCTATATTTACCATTAGTAACTCCTTTTTGTTTGTTTTCTAGTTCAGTGATTCAGTTGGATATAATTGTAATTCATGACCAAATTGTTTCCAGTCCAAACGTGGTTTGGTGTCTGTTCAATATATATTACTATGTTAAAGATTGTTACATGAGAGATAATTCTCTCACTTAGACTCACTTGCTCTCTTTGAGAAAAGTCTGAAACGTAACCTACTCTTTTCCTCTATTAGTATAAAGTACAATGATGTGGCTTCTTATTTAACTAAATTATATATGTATTAAGTAATATAATGAACATGTAATAATAATTTATAAAAATTGCAAAGAAAAATTGTAACCTTACGTTGAATATTTAAATTTATCAAGAAGAACTTTAAGAAACTAGTTTTAGCATCGGTCATTTCTCGAGGCACTAACTAATATTGAATATAGAATTTACAGAAAAGTTTTAATTTCTTCTATTAAACTTTTTAACGTGACAATAATATTAAAAGATATTTAAAAATGATTGCTAGAAGGAGCGTTCAGAGATCAGGATATTATTATTACTGTACATTTTTACTGGCATAAAAGTGTAAAATAATTTTTATATTTACCTGAGTTGGTTTTCAAAGTGAGGTTTGTTTGTGAATAAGGCAAATGCCAATAATTGTCACTGAGAAAACAGAATAAATGTTTATAGAATGTATTATTAAAATAATAATTGAAATTTGTGGAGTAAGTCTACCATAATTACAAAAACCTGATAAAGTACAATTACAGGTATAATACGGTAAGAAGACGTGCTAAACTTGGTTCGTTCCTTGGTGATTAGCAAGATTGAAGGTGTTTCTGTAAACATTGTTTAGCAACACCCAAGTCTAAGTCTGGTGTTATAGATTAACTATTATTTTAGTACTTCATTATTAACATAATCACTACATTTAGATGACATAAACCAATACTTAAAACTTTTATTTTAAAAATGCCTTTCGATAGCAAGGCTATCTTCGTTAGACACAATGGCAGTAAATTTTCAAAGAACAAGTAAATGGATTTTAAATTTCATTCAAAACGATTATTCTCTCTAAATAAACAATCACACTTGATACTATTGCTAAGTAAAATGATAATACAATTCTTTTTTCATGAAAAAAAAAACTGTAAACTGAATACGTCCACATAGGCAACAGTTAAATAAATAATTAAACAGCGAATTAAAAATAGCAGTTAATTAATTAGGAGTTACATTTCTTATTTCAAACACAAGGCAAATGATCAATTAAATTATTTAAAGGGACAAGTGCACTTCGAGCCCAATGTGGATTTTCCAAGTAAGATTTATGACTCCATAAACATTTGAGAGATCAAATGGTAAAGCAGAGTAAATCAGAGCGGGATGATTGTGAATTTCCCAGGAGGGTAACAACCAAGATTAGGTCCCCAGTATTGGTTACATCAACAGGATAAACTAGCCAGATGATCCCAAGGGATGATATACAATACTGGGTTGATGGTAGACCCGATTTATTCAGCGCGTAGCTGTGGATCAACTGTACTGTAGTTGCAGTTTTCAAGCGAAGAAACTAAACAGTTGATCCAAAATTTGTAACGCATCATTGGTTTTACAGCTGATTTGTTGTGTAAAGGCAAGAACTAAATGTACTATAACGCTTTGATCTTTACAGCTCCAGTTTTAATTCCTATGTAACGAGAATATGGCTTTAAAACCAATTTAGATATCTATAAACTCAACAAAATGTACATTTACATTTATGTCCTTTAACTTCATTTGTCCATAAAAATGATAATAAGTGTATATTTTTTCGAAATTGTAGAATTTCATGATAAGAGAGGTCCAACTAAACAGATTATTAGGGCCCAATTATGTAATTGATTATCACAACACCCTGTATAATAAGAAAATAATCCTCCATATAAAATGTTTGTGTTATTGTTATAGATTAAGTTTGTCATGTTTGTAAATTTTATGTATTTTACCTTGAAACAAAATACAGTAAATAAAAATGGCGTTTTTTCACCTGCTACATATTTTTATGTCTGTAGTCTTCATTTACCGAAGTATGGTACTTTATAAGTAATCATCTCAGTTATTTTGGATAATATAAGAATATTCTGTTTTTTACAAATAGAAATAAAATATACACGGTAAAAAGCAGCTTCTCAAATATCTAACAATAAATCAGTTGTGAGATATAACAATATTATTAAGCCTAGAAGGCGTTTTAAAGTACTTTTAGATCATTACTATAATGCCTGCCATATGGGCGGAGTGAGTGCTTACCCATTTTAAGCGCCTGCAGACACCGTACGCAACCCGTGATTCCGGCTCGTTTTTTGCGGCCCAGAGCGCGTTCCATCACATTAGGTATAATTCGTTAGTCTCGCTTTTGAATATTTTCCCCATTCTCAAGTATAGTTCCCCACAAATTACTATAATTAATCGTAAGAATAACAACCTCCCTCAATTGGATTTCACCCTTTGTTGGATTTGCTGGATAAATAATAAACATAACCTATGGATGTTTAGTTATTTTGCTGCTACCTAACCTTAACTATATTTGACCCAAACAGCCAAATCTTTCATGAATAGCTTCTTAGAGTTAATGTAAGATTGTATTATAGGCCTTTGAATAACAAAGCTATATAAAAATTATTATCATTATCTAGTTTACTCATTTATGCATTGCTCTTAATTTAACAGATTATTTAGCATGTCAAATTAATTAACTTAAAATCCTCTAAGGCAATGAAATCCCAAGTTCATTGTTGTAAGTAAGGGGAAGTACAGTTCTTTTAATCGGTATGTCTTGTTAATGTTAAGGAGATAGACAAAGGAAAATCTTTAATTTAAACTCATTTCAGTAACAATAAAGAGGTATTTAAATAATATTTACTATATAAATCCAACTCCATAGGTAGGACATTATGTTAAAAACCTGGAACAATGTTTGCTGAAACAGCTTGAATCTTGTTTACTGAAATAATCCTATTCCACAATGCAACATACCGAGTTGAAGACATCTTCTGAAGAAGTATTTTCGTTTATTTTTCTTATAGTAGTATACGATTAATAGTATTCACCAAATTTTAATCATTCTTGTTATGGATATAAAATTGAATACATTTCATGAATCCTTAAATTTATTTCTCCTATTTCAACCAAATTAATAATGAATAAAAATTGTGTGTTTATTACGTAAACATTGGAATAAATCTAATATATATACAGCCGCATGTGAACTCACTCACGTATACAAAATTCTAAGGTAACTTCTAGAAGTGCTGGAAACACGAAATTTGGCACGTAGTTGGCTTTTGCCGTGAAACCACCGGGAAAAGTCTGAAAACAGGATTTTTTTTTGTTTTAAACCCCTCAAAATAAGTCGAAAACACGTTAAAATTGACCAATAGTTTAGGGACAGAGATGGTAGTAAGGGATGGAGCACCGAGCTCTGTACGGTACTCAACAGTGCAAAATAGGCAGAGTATGAAAAGTAAAAGTTTTATATTATTTCACCTGTATTTGATTTCTTTTCATTTCTTGGTGGTTATTCTATCCTAACGTTGATAACTATCGCAATTGGTCTTTTATTCTACCTTGAACGGTTTTAGTCGCAGTAGGTCCGTGTCAGCAACAGCAGATTGGCAGATAGGGACATAGTGAACATTCGCCTTTGTTTTAAATTGTCTCACATTTTTACTGGTTTCAGATTTGAATCTCTTCTTAGTTTGACAGTTAATCTCCTGGTCTCCCTATTCGTATACGATTTATCCTTTCCTTTCCGATTTCTTTTCTCACTTTTTACAAACTCTACTGTTTATTTTTGTATTACTAGTTTAAGTTTATTTTAGAGCAGCGAGCTCTGTACGGTACGTAACCAAGCAAGAAAGGCTGGCTCTGGTTAGGAAAAGTTTTATATTATTTCACCTGTTTTTTGATTCTTTTTCATTTCTTGGTTGTCATTCTATGCTACGTTGATAACTATCGGGGTCGCTCTTTTATTCTACCTTGAACGGTTTAGTCGCAATAGGTCGGTGTCAGCAACAGTTGGTTGCAGATAGGGAAATAGTGAACATTCTCCTTGGATAATTTAATTCTCACATTCTTAATGGTTTTAGATTAAAATCTTCTTAGTTGACAGTTAACCTCCTGGTCTCCCTATTTCATATAAGATTTTTCCGAACATCGCTTTTGTTTAAATATTACTCACATTTTTACTAGTTTTGAATTGGATATCTTGTTACTTGACATTTAACCTCCTCGTCTACCTACTCATATACGATTGTTCCTTTCCTTTCCGATTTCTTTTCTCGCTTTTTACAAACACTACAGTTCCTCTTCATTTTTGAATTACAATTAACGTTTATTTTAGAGCAGCGAACTCTATACGGGACGTAACAAAGCAAGATAGGCCGGCTCGGGAAAAGATAAGCTTTATATTATTTTCACCTGTTTTTGATTCGTTTTATTAATTGGTGGTTATTCTATGCTAAGTTTATAGCAATCACAAACACTTTTATTCTACCTTGAACGGTTCAGTTGCAAATAGGTCAGTGACAGCAACACTAGTAGATAGGGAAAGAGTGAACATCGTTTTTTGTTCTTACTGGTTTTCAGATTGAATCTCTTTTTACTTGACCAGTTAAACCTCTTGTCTACCCTATTTATAAATGATATTTGCTCTCCTTTCCTTTTTCTTTTCTCGCTTTTTACAAACACTAGTTCCTCTTAATTTTTTGTATTACAATTCAAAGTTTATTTTAACATAATAATGTCTTTTCTCTTGTGTTGTGAAGGGCTCCCTCCAACAGGGAAACGAAAAATTTGGCACGTAGTTGGCTTTTGCCCGTGAAACCACCGGGAAAAAGTCTGAAAACAGGATTTTTTTTTGTTTTAAACCCCTCAAAATAAAGTCGAAAACACGTTAAAATTGACCAAATAGTTAGGGACAGAGATGGTAGTAAGGGATGGAGCACCGAGCTCTGTACGGTACTCAACAGTGCAAAATAGGCAGAGTATGAAAAGTAAAAGTTTTATATTATTTCACCTGTATTTGATTCTTTTCATTTCTTGGTGGTTATTCTATCCTACGTTGATAACTATCGCAATTGGTCTTTTATTCTACCTTTGAACGGTTTAGTCGCAGTAGGTCCGTGTCAGCAACAGCAGATTGGCAGATAGGGACATAGTGAACATCGCCTTTTGTTTTAAATTGTCTCACATTTTTACTGGTTTCAGATTGAATCTCTTCTTAGTTTGACAGTTAATCTCCTGGTCTCCCTATTCGTATACGATTTATCCTTTCCTTTCCGATTTCTTTCTCACTTTTTACAAACTCTACTGTTTATTTTTGTATTACTAGTTTAAGTTTATTTTAGAGCAGCGAGCTCTGTACGGTACGTAACCAAGCCAGAAAGGCTGGCTCTGGTTAGGAAAAGTTTTATATTATTTCACCTGTTTTTGATTCTTTTTCATTTCTTGGTTGTCATTCTATGCTACGTTGATAACTATCGGGGTCGCTCTTTTATTCTACCTTGAACGGTTTTAGTCGCAATAGGTCGGTGTCAGCAACAGTTGGTTGGCAGATAGGGAAATAGTGAACATCTCCTTGGATAATTTAATTCTCACATTCTTAATGGTTTTAGATTAAAATCTTCTTAGTTGACAGTTAACCTCCTGGTCTCCCTATTCATATAAGATTTTTCCGAACATCGCTTTTGTTTTAAATATTACTCACATTTTACTAGTTTTGAAATTGGATATCTTGTTACTTGACATTTAACCTCCTCGTCTACCTACTCATATACGATTGTTCCTTTCCTTTCCGATTTCTTTTCTCGCTTTTTACAAAACACTACAGTTCCTCTTCATTTTTGAATTACAATTAACGTTTATTTTAGAGCAGCGAACTCTATACGGGACGTAACAAAGCAAGATAGGCCGGCTCGGGAAAGATAAGCTTTATATTATTTCACCTGTTTTTGATTCGTTTTATTAATTGGTGGTTATTCTATGCTAAGTTTATAGCAATCACAAACACTTTTATTCTACCTTGAACGGTTCAGTTGCAATAGGTCAGTGACAGCAACACTAGTAGATAGGGAAAGAGTGAAACATCGTTTTTTGTTCTTACTGGTTTCAGATTGAATCTCTTTTTACTTGACAGTTAACCTCTTGGTCTACCTATTTTATAAATGATATTTGCTCTCCTTTCCTTTTTCTTTTCTCGCTTTTTTACAAACACTAGTTCCTCTTAATTTTTTGTATTACAATTCAAAGTTTATTTAAACATAATAATGTCTTTCTCTTGTGTTGTGAAGGCTCCCTCCATCAGGGAAACGAAAAATTTGGCACGTAGTTGGCTTTTGCCGTGAAACCACCGGGAAAAGTCTGAAAACAGGATTTTTTTTGTTTTAAACCCCTCAAAATAAGTCGAAAACACGTTAAAAATTGACCACAAATAGTTAGGGACAGAGATGGTAGTAAGGGATGGAGCACCGAGCTCTGTACGGTACTCAACAGTGCAAAATAGGCAGAGTATGAAAAGTAAAAGTTTTATATTATTTCACCTGTATTTGATTCTTTTCATTTCTTGGTGGTTATTCTATCCTACGTTGATAACTATCGCAATTGGTCTTTTATTCTACCTTGAACGGTTTAGTCGCAGTAGGTCCGTGTCAGCAACAGCAGATTGGCAGATAGGGACATAGTGAACATCGCCTTTGTTTTAAATTGTCTCACATTTTTACTGGTTTCAATTGAAATCTCTTCTTAGTTTGACAGTTAATCTCCTGGTCTCCCTATTCGTAATACGATTTATCCTTTCCTTTCCGATTTCTTTTCTCACTTTTTACAAACTCTACTGTTTATATTTTTGTATTACTAGTTTAAGTTTAATTTTAGAGCAGCGAGCTCTGTACGGTACGTAACCAAGCAAGAAAGGCTGGCTCTGGTTAGGAAAAGTTTTATATTATTTCACCTGTTTTTGATTCTTTTTCATTTCTTGGTTGTCATTCTATGCTACGTTGATAACTATCGGGGTCGCTCTTTTATTCTACCTTGAACGGTTTAGTCGCAATAGGTCGGGTGTGTCAGCAACAGTTGGTTGGCAGATAGGGAAATAGTGAACATCTCCTTGGATAATTTAATTCTCACATTCTTAATGGTTTTAGATTTAACAATCTTCTTAGTTGACAGTTAAACCTCCTGGTCCTCCCTATTCATATAAGATTTTCCGAAACATCGCTTTTGTTTAAATATTTACTCACATTTTTACTAGTTTTTGAATTGGATATCTTGTTACTTGACATTTAACCTCCTCGTCTACCTACTCATATACGATTGTTCCTTTCCTTTCCGATTTCTTTTCTCGCTTTTTACAAACACTACAGTTCCTCTTCATTTTTGAATTACAATTAACGTTTATTTTTAGAGCAGCGAACTCTATACGGGACGTAACAAAGCAAGATAGGCCGGCTCGGGAAAAGATAAGCTTTATATTATTTTCACCTGTTTTTGATTCGTTTTATTAATTGGTGGTTATTCTATGCTAAGTTTATAGCAATCACAAACACTTTTATTCTACCTTGAACGGTTCAGTTGCCAATAGGTCAGTGACAGCAACACTAGTAGATAGGGAAAGAAGTGAACATCGTTTTTTGTTCTTACTGGTTTCAGATTGAATCTCTTTTTACTTGACAGTTAACCTCTTGGTCTACCTATTTTATAAATGATATTTGCTCTCCTTTCCTTTTTCTTTTCTCGCTTTTTACAAACACTAGTTCCTCTTAATTTTTTGTATTACAATTCAAAGTTTATTTAACATAATAATGTCTTTCTCTTGTGTTGTGAAGGGCTTCCCTCCATCAGGGAAACGAAAAATTATATCCTATGAGCAAAAAACACTCAGTGCACTGCGAATTTCTGCTTTGTGCCCTTTTGTGGGAAGGCCCTTGGTTTTGAGTTTTCTTCAACGGCCATCGATACGACTCATCGCTGGTGACTGTATTTACAGAACATTAAGGGTTCAGAATCTTATCGGTACTTGTGCACCGATGAACTTCCAGGCGAATTCTCCATCCAGGGCCAATCCGTAGCCGTTGAAAAAAATGTTTTTGTGCACGACGCCTTATATCCTGTGACAGCACAGGTGTGTGTGTGTGTGTGTGTGTGTGTGTGTGTGTGTGTGGGGGGGGTTGTAAGAGAAAGTGTTATCTATCTGTCCAATGTTTTAGAATCTCTGATGGCCGAGGAATTTCATAAACATTGGGGTTTTGTTTTACTGGACAAACAGTGACAGTTTGCTTTTTGGCGCTCTCAGGAACAACTGTACCTATTTGATCTGATCCACATCCAGTTAAAAACGAAAAATCGAACACATGATTTGGAACATGATGTGTAAAAAATTCCGGGCTTGATAGCGGCTAAAAAACGGTTGGTCGTAGCCCAAAACACGCATTTTAATAAAGTTGTAGTAAATAACTTGTTCTACAAAAAATTTCTAGTAACGTTTTTCCCTATCCTAAAAGGTCTGGCCGAAAAACCTGTTTACAATGGAAATATTTTTACGTGAAAATTTTGTTTCTTGGAGGCGGTAGCAGCCAGAACCATTGGCCATAACTTTAATCCTAAATTTTCAACAACCTAGGACAATCTAGAGATAAAACAAAGGTTAGGTACGCTTTCTATCGTACAAACCTTACGTGTAAGCACCTAAAAGCTCTGCTTAATGGGAAATCTTGGTTGTAATTAGCAATTTCAGGAGTTGTAAATATGGTTGCGACTATAATTTGTGCAATCCGTTCTAGTTCCGTATTTAACTTGTGTCACTACATTAACGAGGGACTACAACCCCACATCGTCAATCGGCTGAGCGTTAGCTAACCGTCAATAATAGATAGGGACAGAGTACTTTTTAATTACTTTAATGAAATAGTGATTCATTATCAACACTCTGGTATTGAATGATAATTTCCTAATATAAAACCCTCAGATCAAAGTTTTTATTTTTAATAAAAAGTTACTGTACACATATTCTCGTAGCACAGACACATTTCCCAGATTAGTACTTCGCGTGCTTATAACCCCCCTCTCAGGAATTTCCTGGTACGGAAGAACTCCTGATTAAGTTACACCCTCTGATCAACTTAATAATCTATTAATACAAAATAATGCGACCTACAAAAAATTTCTAGGGACTTTTTGCCCTATCTCCATCGGTTTGGCTAATAAATGTTAATATTTTGTTATTGTAAAATGATTTATTGGAGTCGATAGCGGTTGACCCGATTGTGCTAGCTTAAATCTCAAAAACATTTATAAATAGCTATTGATAGGATCTACAAAATGTTTTGGTGTATATCTTTACGTAAGCTTGTTATATACGCTCTCAATGGCAAAACCTTTTTGTCGTGAAATTAGCAATTTTAGGTATTTTTTGATTGTTTACAACAACAAATTTTGCAATATATATCAGTTCCAGATTTAGTTTGTATTACCAAGTAAACGACTGACTAGTATACGTCTACTAGAGCACATTGCGAATTGAACTGAGCGTTAGCTAAGGTCAATAGTAATTAAAGGACAGAGTGAATTTTATTTGTGATCACAAACACAACACCCTCCAAGAGAGGCCCACGTGTGTCTTAACCCCCGGTACCATTTCCTCCCTGGAATTTTCTGGTATGACCAAATAATATACTGTGTAAATTTAAACTCCTGATGTCTTAACCCCCGGTAACATTGAACAACCCCCCCCCCGTAATTTCCTTGGATGACTAAATAAACCCCTGAGCAGATTAAAACCCTAAACAACTTGAAAATACTGACTTAGGGTGGGTTTTATAATATTTACAATTAAACAAGTCACAGAAGCTGACCAGTGCAGACTTTTCTTGGAAGCCCTGTGCCGGCTCTAAACCATAGGTCCTAAATAAAATCCAATGGCAGAATGGTGGAAACACAAAATGAAATTTCGAAAAAAATGACTGGACCTATAACTCCTATAACGGTTAAGCCACAAAACGTGAGCCCCTCAAACTCAAAAGTCTGGTTCAAATTAAAAAAACACTTACCACTTTCTGGCGAACCTAATCTCGTTTCGGATTATCTGGTCGATAAATTTCCCCCAGAAAAAACAACGTATTTTGATCTGATAACCCCTGATAACACTAACCCCCCTCCCGGGAATTACTCCTGAGTAAATGAAAGCCCTCTGATCAACTTAATCTGATAAAAACTAAAAAATATATGACATTCACCCGGTTCCAGATTGAGTTTGTATTACTATGTAAACGAATGACTAGTATACGTTTACTAGCCCACATCGCGAATTAGCTGAGCGTAAGCAAAGCGTCGATAAGAGGCCGACATGTGTCATTACCTCCGGTAACATTATTAACCCCCTCCCGGCACTTTCTGGTATGACCAGATAATCTCTTGAGTAAATTAAACCCCCTGATGTCTTAACCCCCGGTAACATTAACCTCCCCGCCATTGAATTTCCTGACATGACTAGATAAACTCCTGAGCAAATTAAACCAACAAGTTAAAAAATACTAACTTAGTGTATGTTTTTAATTATATTTACACTCAATAATTCACATTAGCTGCCCAGTGCATACTTTTCTCCCAAGCTAATTCTCTGATCTAATCTTAACACTTTTCACCCTTGCAGGCTTTTCTTTGAAGCCCGATTGCGGGTGAAAACCGTTAGAGCTAGCTCAAATCTGAGGAAAATCGTTAGTCAGGAATGAAGTGATCTACAAAAAAGGTCAACGACTTTTCTCTGTATCCTTATTCGTTTGGCCGCAAAACGCTATTATCTGTAAAGTTTTTGTAATTTTTACTTATAATTTTAACTTCCGGGCCTTATAGCGGGTAAACCGTTAGTTGTAGCTCAAAAAACATTGAATCTCTTTTTAGGTTGACAGTTAATAACAAAAAATAGCACTGATAAGATCTAGAAAAAAAGGACAAGTATCTTTAGTGTCTGTCTCCATCGGTTTGGTCACAAAACGTGATTAAGTGCAACATTTGTGCAATTTTCACGTAACATTTAGATTCCGGGCTCGATAACAGCGAAACCATTGGTAGTAGCTCAAAACAAGTTGTCAAGAAGATTTAGGAAATGACATGATTTAACATAAAAAGATTATCTAGTAACGTTTTGCCCTCTCCTCAATGATTTGTCCACAAAACACGTTTAAATGCAATACTTTTGTAATTTTTGGGTGAAAATTTAGTTTCTGGTGTCGATAACAGCCGAACCGTTGATCGGAGCTTAAATCTAGGTAGACCAGTAGGTTAACTGTCAACTAAGAAGAGACAATCTGAAACCAGTAAGAATGTGAGAAAATTTAAACCAAGGCGATGTTCACTATGTCCATATCTGCCAACCTAGAGTTGCTGACACACCGACCTATTGCGACTAAACCGTTCAAGGTAGAATAAAAGACCAAATTGCGATAGTTATCAAGCTTAGTCATAGAATAACAACAAAGAAATGAAAAAGAATCAAAAACAGGTGAAATAATATAAACCTTTCAACTTCATGTCCGAATTTAACCAATCACCAAATCTATTAAATCCCGAATTTTTAAGCACTCACTTTGGGGGCGTAATTTTTACGTAAAATGATAGACTCGGGCACCATAGCGGCCAAACCGTTGATCGTAGCCCAAAATTGATGTAGTACTGGAATTAGAAAATCGCGTGATCTACAAAAAGACTTTGTGCCTATCGTCAAAACAGGATTTTTTTATTTTAAATCACACATAAAAATTTTTGAAATGTTACACTTTTTACCCTTGCAGGCTTTCCTTTGAAGCCCGATAGCGGGCGAACCGTTAGAGCTAGCTCGAATCGGAGGAAAAATAGTTAGTCAGGAATGAAGTGAACTACAAAAAAGGTCCAATGACTTTTCTCTTATATCTTTATGTATTAACCCTCGGTAACATACATACCCTTGGATATTTATCCTGTCTCCGAATTCCGCTTACACCCGAATTCAGCCAACTCCTCAATTAGGGGCCTGGGGGCGTAGCCCCCAGCGAGCCGAAGGACGAGTACGTATATATAATATACCAAACATGATAATCGTCCAGACTGGATGAATAGCAGTTATATTTTACCATGGAATATAACTCATTTTACTATACCAAGCATTACATCGTCTCTTAAAGTCAAATGTTTTTCACCAGAAACTAATCACACTTCTCCGATAGTAGCACGTCAATATGGGTAATTCCTGTTATACACCAGAAACTGTAACTAACTTTGGTGTACAAACTAGGTTCAATATCAGTTAGTGCCTCTACTTGAGAGATAAATAAGCATGAAAATCGACAGGTCTCTTGAATATATTTTCATGACTGTTAAACTAAAGCTCAGGAGTTTTTGATCAGCAGTTAATCGCTTATGAAAATTTATGAACATGTACATATTTTGACCACTTCACACAGAAAAAATTAAAAAATCATTACACCATCCTAGACGATCTTCGCGGTATTTCGGAATAACCGTACAATCAGGGTCGGTAAGGTTGGGGATAGGAGCTGCCTATTGCCGCCTTTTATTTAATTTCTACGAAGATGGACATAGTCATGTCACCCTTGAAGAAAGGAAGTTTAGATCTATTGTTAAAGCTGATAGCGGCACCAGGGGAGAGACTTTTTCTTAAGTTTAGTCTTTAATGATAAATAAAAATACTGAGCAGTAAACTACCGTAATATCTCAAAATTTGCGATTGTGATGTGCTGCTCCTGGTTCTCCATTACATTGCCTACATGTAATTTATTGATTCATCGGTTTATGGTGTGCTCAATAAATGTTGCACTGGTAGGTACAAACTAGCTAGAAGTAAATCCTCGTATTTTATCAAAAATAATATTGCTTACAGTATAAATACGTGAATTCAATAGTGTGGGGCCGTTTAATTTAAAGGGCCTATTGCCATCGTTTCACACCTAAGAATGTAACTTTGGTAATATCGTTCTAGGGGATTCAAATCAGTCAATACAAATAAGAGTGAAACACGGCGCCGTATTAAACAAACATTATACAGGACTTTCAAAATAATTTTATGTTAATATCCCATGTTAAAATAGCTTGTAAGACCACATTGTTAAAAGATGTGAAACATCAATCTGTGATAACGATACTTTTACAGTCTTTGTGTATGTTTATTTGTAAAATATATTTAATACAAACATTTAATATTAATTGGTGCACCAGTATTTCAAACTGATATGAATTTTCATAATAAAAAACCTGAAAATACGCGTATATAATTTTAAAAAATATCTTAATTGCTTTAAGTTAGTTGAAACTGTAAAAGTTTATAATTTAAGCCTAATGTTATTGATACGCAAAACCCACAAAACCACTTTGTATGTATTTTTAAAAATTGTTTATCTGCACTTATGGTTCCAGTTTTTGAATTTAATTAGTTATAATTTTTAGTGAAATAGAAATGAGAATACTTTCTCGAATTACTTTCAAAAATTGTTTATATAACAGTTTCATGAAAACTTGAACATTAAAGTTTGGATTCAATAAAACTATCTTTATGTATTTACTAATATTTAGATTTAATCAAAAGTTTCTTATATAACCACTTGGCCCTGGCCTGCTTCAAGCATGAGTTTATATAACGTATGTAGTCTTGGATTAAACTGAATAGGTCATTATATGCCAGCGTGGGTCCTTGGTAGTAGTAGTATAAAAACTTCGGTTTCAACCTGCAGACTAGGAATCGCAAGGCCTTCACTTTTTTAATTCAACGGGATTAAGAACATGACTGGGCTAAGAAGCTGATAGGCATTTTGTAATTAGGACACTCCCGAAAATTCATTATTAAAGGAAGCTAGGACGCTTGGAAACAATTGACTAGAATCTTAAGAAGCGTTCGCCTTGGGACACCCATGGATTATAATGATAAGGTAGCGGAGAGAATCTATTACGGAATGAATAGTAAGGATAATAGACAAGAAAATTTAATAATAAATAATAAGGACTGGATAGCTTATTTTCAGAAAGGTTCTAGATTAAACTAAAGTTAGTAAGGACTCAGACACTGGTGTGCCTGTTTAAATACTTACCGACTCATAATAACGTATAAGTTGAGGAATTGAAATGTATCCTATAGTTTTGATACTAGTTACTAAAGTGTTCAGTGACATTGTGCATACTTGCTATACTTTAAGTAATTACATGATATAAATATGTAATAATGAAACGCGCACATTAAACTGCAAGGCTTTTTTTAAAGGAACAGTTCATTAAAAGTTAATTATTTTAATTCATAGACTATTGAAGTGTACAATTAATAGTAATGTGTATTACTGCGACCTTACAGCAAGAATTTAGTGCAACAAGAACTTTCAAGAATGTAATTAAGTTAAATGAAATTAAAATGTATCATGTTTTAAATAGGTGCTTTAATTTAAACCGTTTATATCTCATTAGTTTATTATGGGATAAAAGTTACTAATGGGAAAGTTAAATTAATATTCTCCGGTCCTCTGATGGGTTCCACGTATTACTGTTCTCCTTCTTGCTAATGAAATACTGGAACAGTATATACATTAGTTTCGTTAGAATTAATTCTGAAACGGTAAAGTATATATGATGAAACGAAACATGATGAAAATATTTTCGTGGTAAGATTTCTGTAGTCATTTTAATTGACATTGGTTGTAATAAATTATTAACATTGGTCCGGTCCTTACACTCGGCTATATGAATTTGAGGAGTAGCATTCATTCTGACCATATAAGAATTGGTCTCATCTACTTTTTAGATCTTTTATATCACGCCCATTCATTTAAATAAATAATTATTTAAGTTGATATATAACGTATAATGTCTAATAATGAATGATGTTAAATTTACCCGTTATACATTTAAATTATATGAATAAAAGTTATAAACAAGTTTATTTTTTTACGTAAAGGTATATTATAAAAATATCTTATAATTACCTCAGTATTGGAACGGAAGTTATTTCTCATCTTATATTTTGATTTAGATTATTCGAAATAGTTATTTTGCGTAATACGATATTTGATTCATTAATATTTGTTTAAAGCAATTCCTAAATACAAAACAATAATTAATTCTTGATGCAATTAAAAATAATTTTTTAGCTAATTGCAGACAACTGCCTTCTAAAAAGTAAAATATGGAACTCCCCAACGCAGTTTTTAATACAAACATACACTCACCATCCCCAAAAATTATTTAAATATGGAACCTTTCCTCGTGATGGGCATAAGGAAACAGCATTTTAAATAGTTTACGAAATGAAATTAAAGCCTTTATTTTTCAAACTTAAACCGTACAAAACAGAAATTACTCTATATGGCTGTATTGTCACTAGCTTCTAGTACTTTGCAGAAGGAATACATCTTCAAGAGTATTCTGAAATAATGTTTTTACCATTTGTTATGTTATGTATTTAAAATAATGCAATTTCGTCATATGAAATTTCTTTCAATAATTAACTTAATAAAATAAAGTATCCTAAAATAAGATAAAATAATCGTTATGGGACAACAGAAGAACACTGGCTATTCTATACTTACCTGATTTTTTTATATGGAATTGCTGTCGTCCTGCCGCTTATATTCTTATTTCAAAATTTTATAGTAATGCTTGAACCTACAAATTAAACGCTATTGAATCTAAATGAATAGTATTGTACCTTTATTTCCCGTTATAGAAAATATAAAACTTTGCTCAGTATGACCATTCTTCTAAATATATATCGATTATTGTAGAATCACAAAGGCTGTTTTAATTAACTCACGTAAGTTAGTTTCTACCAATTCCAGTTTAATTCCAGTTCTTTACAGAAGGTTCCAAGTAATTCCCTTTTAATAAAGGGCCATAATAATTTAAGCTAAAAAGGTTTGATACAATGCGAGTGTGAACGTCAGCTCCATTTTCACCTTCCGCTTACTGCAGAGTGTGTTAGGAAACGAGACAGACAGACCCATTTTGTAGTCTACTTTTTATGATGTAGAAACGATGAAATAAAAATTCATTTTGAACTTCTTCATTGTTAATAGTTTTTTATCACTTCAGACATAGACTCCCAGAACTCATGTTTGCGACAGTTTCATATTGCGGAGGGTGCACTAAGCGGAAGATAAAATGGAGCTGACCTTGTAGTTTCGCAAAAAAGGTTACAGTTTACTTTTTTTATTAAGACTCGACTGATGTATACGACATAATACAAAAATATTGCAAATAATATAATAACAATACAGTAATAAGAACAATCTGGGTTATTTAAAATTTTGGTTTTATACTAAATAAAATAAATCAACACGTGCTGTACGATAAAACAATAACCATTATTAATGCTTAATTGTAAAATTTTGTTCTTACGTAACTGAATTTAGATACCAATTTTTGGTATGAGTGTGGTGATTTACATTAAACAAAGAAGCCTGTAAAGTAAAATCCCGTGAGCTCTGTCTGAAAGCATTTAATTTTGAGTATTAAAATACTTACTAAGCCAACAATATAAATATAAACTGTAAATTTATTATCTGACTGAAGAAATAATCAATATTTCCTAATATTATCGTATGTATGCATAAAGAAGAAAATAAATAAAAGTGTACACGTAATACATAAAAGTATACAATACGGTCACTGATAGTTAAATTTACAAGCAAACATTTAAATTAGATACATAATAAATTGCAGCTTTTGTTGCCATCAGTAAGTCATCAAAATTGTTCCCATATGCCTTAATCTGACATTCCATCACCATGTGTTTTATGGTTTGCTTTTTTTGCTCCGCAATCAAAACCTTACAGACTGCTCCTCTGCTCCACTTGTGTAGTGATTCCGCGCATATGCTATGGTTAGTGCAGATATTATTGAGTGATTAACTTATTTTGCGGTGATGTTCAAAGAAGGGTGGTTTCATATTAATGCAGCGAAGATTAATGCACTGAGGGGGCGGTTATCTAAACTCACAGGAGTCCACGAGGATGAACTTGGACATGGAAAAGTTCTTTAGAGGATCCTATGATTGGTACTGTGAATCTTAGTCTCTCTTTCTGCATGGTATCTCCGCATCCTGGTGTGTGAGTAAGCAAGGGTTGCCTTTTAGGCGTTTATATTCACGAAGAAGAACTTTATTACGTATATCGTTACAAAACGTAAGACGATTTCCCTTATGATAGAGTTACACAACAAGTAGAGTAAGTTTCACCCCTAACACATTCAAAGGGCGAAAGTTATATTTTTTATTTAATTTTCTAATAAATCTACGTTTAGAAAATATATGTTACGTTATTTATATTTTGTAGATCAACATAAATGTGATTTGATTCCATTTGGCTTAATGCGGAAATTTAAAATGTAATAAAATCGTTAAATATTATATTTAATATACAAATATCATATATAAATATTACCGCATGAGATTTAATTTATTCATATTATTATTTTACATTTCAAACTGTTAATAAATAAATTATAGAACATACATTCAAGTACAAGAAGGTGTTCGTCGATTTATGATTGTATGAAAAAAATTATTTCCTAAAAATAAACGATAGGTAAGTGATGCTATTGCTAGTTAAAAAGTATTTGATCGGAAGAAAACAAGAAATATTCCAACAATATTGTAAAGTTATCTTCGTCACATACGAATAGATACATATTAAAATTTTGAATTTAAAATAGACATTTACAATGAATTACATATATTATTTAAAACATAATGCGAATGTTCAATAACTTAAAGGGCAATTAAAGATTTCCAAAGTAAGAGTTATAATTCATAACTCCATAACCATTTTAGGGATCTAGTGTACAGTAAAGTAAATCAGATCGGGATGATTGCGAATTCCCCAGAAGGGTAACAAACCAAGTTTAGGTCCCCAGTAGTAGTAAAAATAGAATAAACTAGCCAGATTATCCCGAGAGACAACAATGCCGGGTTTGATGTTGAACTGATGTAATCGGCGTGTAGCTGTGGGACTAATTCATAGTAGTTACAATTTCCAAGCGAATATCTGATTGCAAACGTGAGAAATAAACAGCTGGTCTTACATCTGTAACAGAATATACTGATGGCGAGAGAAAAGAAGAGACCTGGCCCGTGCCGGCGCACAGCTGTGTACTAGTGTGTTGCCGCGCGGTAATTTCAGGCGCTTCGCCCCACAGCCAACCCTGCGAATTGATTATCATAGGAATGGAACAGTGAAACAACAATGGAATTACGAAACAAGTGCGCGGCAACATACTAGTAGTAGCGCCTGCAAATTTCAGATAGGCCAGAAATCCAGGTCTCTTCTTTTCTCTCGCGAATCAGTATATATGTTACAGCTGACCTTTAGTGTAAAGTACAAAAACTAACAATACTGTAATACTTTAATCTTTAAACCCCCAGTGTCACATGATTAGCTGGATTCAAATTTAATCAGAAATATATGTTATATTTAATTTTAATCAATGCAAAGTATACCTTTTTTTGAGTTAAAAATGCTTAAAAGTGGTCATGCATGCTTTTAAGAACACTTGTTTTATTTGTGATATTTGGTTCCAATTTCTGACAGCAGCTTTTACAATGATATCTTCAAATCAATGCATCAGAAAAAACTTTTTGTTGTTTACTTTGTCGGGATTGCTTTTTATAGAACGGAGAGTCCGTTAAGATAATAAATAAATAAATCTCTATAAAAAAATTATCGAGTTTGATGTTTGTGAATGTCACTCAATTTGGTGCAGTGTTATTAAAAATGTTTACATTGGTCTTTGCAGAACAACGCAAAGTTAATAAATATTTAAACAAACTTAGTACAGCTATACGACATTTCAACATGTAGGAATAGACTTAAAATTGTAAATTATTACCCAGTAAACCTGCTATGTGATACATTTTGCGGCGTAACTTCTATCTTGTAATATCATTAGTAAATTCCATATTGTAAAAATTCATGCATGAATGAATACTGAATTTAACCTTCATTTAGGCCTTATACTCAATTCATAGGTGTACAATACCTATCTAACTTCATCTAAATATAGCCATCCACACGCCTGGCCACAAAAACTACAAACCACTATCCTCTTTAAACCTGCAGTAGACGTTCTTTGACCCTTAATACCAAAGCGTAAGTTTTATAAATATAAATATTTAGGTTAAAATCTGTCATATTACTCATAGAAAAAATCGTAAAATATTGCATATGAGTGTCCAACGGTTTGTATCGATGATAATGATCTTTTAAAGCTTTCCTTCTATTTTTGGACATTAAAAAATGTCTAATCCAGCTCAACTATCCATTAAATGAATTAAAGCTCCAAAACAAGTAGCTGAAAACTTTAATCCTATTTGGGTTTTAAATGATATGACTGATAAAATATTAAGATTTGAATTGACATTTATTCGTTTAGTCAAGATATTTGAGATCATGGTAGTACGGTCAATATGCTATTGATAGTTTGTTAATTTCTTTTATAGCCTATTTCAGGACTTCATGCAATTCTAGGCCGCAGTAAATTGTATTAGATTCCATAAAGACCTTAAATATTGATGTATTAAGTATGTAGTAACTGAAAGAGAAATATGTTAAGTATACAACCTTGAAGGCCTTCAGATGCAGTAAAATTAGTACTCTTGCTATTCATGATGGAATTGTGACATTTAGTTTAAGTTTTATTATAAAAAAGAAATTGAAACTCTGTGGAAGGCGTCAGAAATATGAAAAATTATATCTCTTTTTTGCCACAAGAAGAGGTCTAATATTTACAGTTTTTTAAAGAGGGTTTGGACTTTAAACTGTGGATGAAAATCAAATAGAAGTTAAAATACATTAAATTACTTTGATATTAAAATAATATTGCTAACTCATCTTTCTATACATTATGGTATCCTAAATAATGATATATCTTAAATAAAGTTGCACTTTAGACAGAGAAAATTTGACGAAGGTATAAATCAAGCAAATGTTCGTGAAGTTGTCAGATGTTTAGGATTTGTTATGTATTGACGGACGGGGCTCTTTTACTACTATTTAGGCAGTTTGTTTTAATAAACAATTTTTTTAGGGATGTTTGTTCATAAACAGAGTAGATTTTGGTGATCCTCGTGTTTTATTTAAGGGTTCTGATGTATCTAACTTATTCTAAAGAGACTGAACTGAAAGCTATTCAGTGTAAAAAGAGATTCGATTCCGGATCTCAGAACGCAAATTTCCACTTATTGTTTGAAAACGGCAACTTATTTGCAGTGAAATAATATCTTATAAAGAATATTGAGAAGAATTCTGTCGTAAGTAATCAATACAGTTTCCTAAACTTAGAAAACATGATTTTCAAAGTATATAGACAGTATGTGTTCTCATGAAAAGAGTATGCATTTCAACTAAACAGTTTATTCATTGCATTTTTAAGATGAAAAGATCGTGCAAGCAGCTTTTCATAAGTGTTTCTCTATTTTTTTTATTTAGTAAACAATTGCTATGTATTTAGTTATTTAAATTCTATATGTATTCATATATAAATGGGTTTGGCTTATTGTTTTACGTTTCTAATAAAAGCTGAACAGATTCTTCAGATATATTACAGAGAAAGAATGGGGAGAAGTAATGAAGTAGTATATAATCTATTTTCCTTATCAGACGATATATAAAGAACGGGCCAGACTAAAGGGAGGTTTTAATGCCAGAGATCAGATCGTGGCCACAGTTATATACGTGCACTGTGGACTTGTAAGAAGATACAAGCTCCATTATACAGACCGCGATAACGGTTCTATAACTGTCATACCTAGCCTTGTCGTAATATACAGTAGCCACAAATTTCAGACTAATCGTAGAAAGTCAAACTTCCAATTAATTGATAAATAAATGGTGACTCATTTACTAAAAATGATCTCTATCGTACTTTACCCAATCCTAGTTTCACCTTTACGTTTGCTGTGTATTATAATTAAATAATTTAA